>NC_137003.1:16634749-16679594 GCF_032717465.1 Coenobita brevimanus | reverse complement strand
TAACCTGTCTTGTCGCTCCGGTACGGCCTTTGGACCCTCGAAAGAAACGTCGTCTGTGGCACTTTGGAGCTGTGGACCGGGAGGCCCTCAGGCAGTACTTCTTTGATTTTCCCTGGAATGATTATTGCTTTCCAAGGCCGGGAGCCATCTGAGTGTGCCTTGGGCATTGCGGAGGTTATTCTCTCGGGCATGGAAGAATACATTCCTTTCTCATATCCTTTGACTAATGCACGAAAGCCTTCGTTTAATCACGCTTGTTCTAATGCTGTTCGCAACAAGGAGAGGACCTATAAAAGGTATCGGAGCCAACCCATCCCTGAATCATTTTTTTTAACGTTTCTGACCAGAATCGTGCTAAGTCTGTTCTTCGCTCTGCTAAAAATGATTTAATCCGTACTAAATGCTATCAGCTCTCCAACTCGAATTCTTCCCGCTCCTTCTGGCACCTTGCCAAAAACCTTTCTAACAACTTTACCTCATCATCCTTCCCTCCTCTTTTCTACTCTGATGACTCTGTAGCTATTTATTCTACTGATAAAGCAGATCTCTTCGCTCAGACTTTCTCCTCCAATTCCACCTTAGACGATTCTGGTGCTGTTCCTCCATCACTTCCCCCCTCTGACTTCCTCATGGCTGAAATTAAGATTCTTCAGTTGATGTATTTTCTGCCATCACTGGCCTCAGTAATAACAAGGCATATGGGCCTGATGGAGTCCCTCCTGCTATTCTCAAGAACTGTGCTTCTGTGCTTACACCCTACCTAGGCAAACTCTTTCGCCTTTGTCTGTCAACTTGTACCTTTCCTTCTTGCTGGAAATTTGCTCTCATTCAGCCAGTCCCAAAGAAGGTGACCATTCCCAACCCTCTAACTATCGTCCAATTACTTTAACATCCTGTATCTCATAAGTTTTCGTGTCAATTCTTAATAGAAAAATTTTAAAGCATCTTTCCTATCACAACCTTCTTTCTGATCGTCAGTATGGGTTCCGTCAGGGACGCTCCACTGGCGATTTTCTCACCTACCTTTCAGACTCCTCGTCATCCTCCTTTCGGGACTTTGGCGAAAGCTTTGCTATTGCATTTGAGATCTCAAAGACTTTCGATCGAGTCTGGCATAAATCTTTAATTTCCAAACTGCCCTCTTAAGGTTTCTATCCTTCTATCTGTGCCTTCATCTCTAGCTTCCTTTCTGGTCGTTCTAGCCGTTGCTGTATACGGCCATCGTTCTTCTTCTAGATCTATCAACAGTGGTGTTCCTCAGGGCTCTGTCCTATCACCAACTTTCTTCCTTTTATTCATCAAAGATCTTCTAAGCTGTACTTCTAACCCTATCCACTCATACACTGATGACTCCTCCTTCACCTTTCCATTCGGTTCCCGCAACGTCCATCTCAGCAGTTACTTCAACAAACAAGGGATGAGGCTATGGCACACCTAATGTCTGACTTGGTTCGTAAGTCTAACTGTGGTAAAAATAATCTTGTTGTTTTTAATGCATCAAAGACTCAGTTCTTACACCTATCAACTCGACAGAATCTTCCACAGGTGTCCCCACTAATGTTTAATAATATTCAGCTTAATCCTGCATCATCCTTGAACATGTTTGGGGTTTCATTTACTCGGGACTTGTCTTGGAGGGATCATATTACATCTCTTGTAAAATCTGCTTCTAAGAGATTAGGTGTGCTAAGCCGACTCCGTTCCTTCTTTACCCCTGCACAATTGTTGACACTATACACGGGTTTTATCCTCCCCTGTATGGAGTACAACTCTCATGTGTGGGGAGGTTCCCCACATACAGCTCTTCTCAATAGGGTGGAGTCAAAGGCTTTTCTTCTCATTAACACTCCTCCTCTTAATGACTCCCTTCAACCTCTGTCTCTTCGCCGCACTGTTGCATCTTTATCTCTTTTCTATCGCTACTTTAACGGTCACTGCTCCTCTGAACTGTCTGCATGTATTCCTCCACCTCTACGCCGTCTAGCAGCAAACTCTCATCCCTTTTCTGTCCAACTCTTTAATGCAAGAGTTAACCGTTACTCCCAGTCCTTCATTTATGCAACAGGTCAGTTCTGGAACTGTCTCCTTCTGTCTGTATTTCCTGCTTCCTATGATCTCCAGTCTATCAAACGCAGTGTGTCCAGGCATCTCGAAATGATCAGATCTTGAATTTGGCTCTCTTGTATTTTGTTTCTTTGTGGGAAGGAACAGTTATTGCAGGCTCGTGGCCTTTGGTTCCTTCTTCCTCACATTAAAAAAAAAATCTCTACCCTTTTCGAACCTCCTTGAAACTTTCCTTTTCTTTTTTCCTCTGCTTCTGCTCCTCCTCTTCCCCTCCTGGCTCTTTTCTTCCTTCCCTCTCCCTGCCACTCGTCTATTTCTTTCTACGCCAACGGTTCCCTACCCCTCCTCTCAGTTCCATTCCATCTTCCCCTCCCATTACCTTCCCTTCTTCCCCCCAGACTACTGTATGCATACTGTACGTCCCATTTCACTTCCCCTCCCCTCTCTCCCCATTCGCTCCCCTTCCCTCCGCCCTCCTTTTTTCCTTCGCCTTCATCCTCCCTCTCTCCCAGTATTCTCCAACTCAGATTTCGTCCCTTCACTTCATACCCCCATTGCCCCCCCCTCTCTCTCCCCCTACCCACCACCCCCGTAAATTTCCACAACTCTCCCTCTCCCTCCCCTCATCCCTTTCCCTGCTCCACTGCCCTACCCTCAGCTCCACTCATCCACTTCTTGTTGTGGATGGTCGGGTCTGATCAAACTCACTCTTTGTTGTTGTTTAGCAGAGTGGACCACGCAGTTTCTACTTTCTCTGTGTGTCTGTCCGTCTGTGCGTGTATTTCCTGCGTTGTTTTTAATGCTAACTAATTTCTTGATTTTTTTTTTACTGGCTATTTCTAGAGCGAGCGGTGAAATAAAAGAGAAGTACATGAGCATATAAACTATACGTCGACCCAAATAAACAGGTACTCAGATCAAAACAACATTTAGCAGTTTGAATGGAAATCTCTAAACTGACTTGCTAAATGAAATTGAAAATAATGTGACATTGCACATGAACAACTCTAGTCGTTACTAAATGAAAATTTTAGGTATGTTTAATTCCGTCAGCCTGAGTTTGAATTCTATTTTAATACCTTCAGACGATTATATTCAGCTTAGGGAGAGAAATCACGTTGTGATGGGGTTAGTGGAGACTGTTTGTAACCCTGGTACTAAAAATATCTCTCCAAAGCTTAACAAAATTATATGGAGGAAGCAGGAATACACTCTAAATAGTAGACTACGTCATGGGAATGATTAGGGTTCACTGGTGCCCATTCAGATTGCTAAAAGTTATTTTAAACTGACAAATTATCTATTCGGGGCAACAATTTTGTATCAGAGGGCAAAAGGGACTGGAAAGAGATACTAATACTTTTAGTACATGTGAATTGTTTCTACTTGTGATATTTCTCTGTGTTTGTTAGAGTGAATGCATTCCATCCACATGCTGAGAACTGTGTTTATTTTGATGAGGCACCAGCTTGAACCCTCTTTGATTTGTTAACTACATAATGATGTATACTCATACGGAACACGATATGGAATACGATGCTAATCGCCAGTAACGCTTTTAGCATGAAAGGCGCTTGTAAACTGAATAAAGTCGTCTGCCGTAGCCTCCCCTGGTAGAGAAGGGATTAATTATTGCAGCCTCAGGTAAGAGCCTTACCTGACATGCAGCTGTTGATGACGTATTGAGCAACATGAGACTGGCGAATAAGTGAAGGTGCTGACGAACATCTATTTTGTTTTGAAGGGGTTGGTGATGTCTAAATCTAACCCTTCCTGTTCAAAGTATTGCTCCTAAAGTAAGTATAATCAACGGAAAACGACAAAACTGTGATGAAATAATCGAGCTGGCGAGGCTAAGGAGTAATATGAAAAATAAATGACTAAGAAAGAAGTGTTACGAATGTCCATAACCAACAAGGTTATGGTCTGATGAGGTAGGGACGATTAAAGTAAATTACCTCTTGTCTATAAATCCATTCAACACCCAGCCATTGTGAAAACAGCAGATACAACGGAAACTAAAAAAAAAAAAAAAAAATGTAATTCCTTGATTATTGGTAAAGATAATCATTATATTTAACTTCCTTCTCCTCCTCCTCTTCCTCCTCCTCCTCTTGATCATCATCATCTTGCCAGTACTGTGCGTGAGGGTGGGTTAGATTTAGAAACAGGATAAACTAGAGGGGCACTCAGTGGAGCGCATCTCTCCGACAAGGGCAACGTAATTTCCAAACCACGCTTCATAATGGGTTAGGTTTTCTCATCACTGATTAGGGTTTCGCAAAAAATGTTTTGCAGATCCAGAATCTGTAATACGATCCGGATCGGTCCCCAAAGTTAATCGATTGTTCCCTGGGACATGGGCCATCTACCCACCAGTTTGGTCCAAATCTCTCTTTTAGTTTTTTAGGAATCCTGCTAACAAACAAACAAACAAACAGGGGTGAAAACAGTCTCCTTGTCGGAGAGAATGAGAAGGGCAAGCACAAGAGGAAGAAAATAAGCATTATAGTACGGTAAGTATTAATGGACCACATATTGATACTAACGTTGGGTCTGGTTAGTACTTGGATGGGTGACCGCCTGGGAACACCAGATGCTGTTGGCATAACGTTCTCCCTACGTGTCAAGTGGGGTTGGTGGAGGATTAGTGCCCCTCCCTGTAAAACAATTAACTCTAAGCCCTTGGCCACTCCGTTTGGGATACATGGCGTCTGGCAATGAATGAATGAATGAATATTGATATTCTTGTGTTTGGCAGAAATAGGATGAAAAGTATACAAAGAATGTACAACTGTGGACATGAATATCGATACATTTTAGTACCACAAATAATGAAGACAGTGAACAATGACTTCTGAAACACAATAATGCCACCTTTGAAGCCCAACAAACTTCTTTGGAAATTGTGTGAGTTTCATAATTGCCGGGAGAAAAACTGAAACGATAATATAGTACGTAACTGCACAAGAGAAACGCAACTTGTGTGTGAAAAGATGCAATATTGCAACAGCCGGAAATAATTTGACTGAAGGAAAAAAAAAATAGAAAAACTAAGACTTGAAAGCAATTCCCTGAATATGGGTAAATTTTTTGACATTAAGTAAAGCAGTGTGAGAGCCACTGAGGTTCATGTTTATCACTTCACTGCGACGACGTTTTCTTTATAGTTTATTATCTCCGTCAACGGAGTTGGGGGAGGTTATGTATTAACCCCTGTTTGCCTGTTTGTTTGTCCACATGATGTCTCAATAAGCTGTTGATGGATTTCAATTAAATTTTATGGCTACGTAGACCATGGACCAAGGAATAGTTAAGTAATTTTGGAGGTGACCTAAGTTGTCTGGTATAGGCGTTGAGGGAGATACGCATTCTCTGAGTGCTGTCTAGTTTTTACTGTCCTGCTCATTACTATTACTATTTTTATTTATTTATTTATATACTTCATTATTATTATTATTATTTTTTTATTATTATCATTATTATTATTATTATTATTATTATCATTGGTGGTAGGGGACGGGCTCACCATCCACTTACTCGATGTAGTGCTGCCCTCCGGTGTCTGCCCTATCCTCTCTTCCTTCCATCCTCTTCACTTTCTTAATTTCACTCTTTCCTCATCCTTCTGCCTATGAGTGACTTCACACTCCCTCTTCTGTCTGTCTTTCTTTTTTTCTTTCATTCTTTCCTCTTCCTTCTGCTTGTGGGTGACTCTACGCTGAGTGACAAGCTAAATGATATCCTGAACACCATGAAACCATTTGCTATGCCGGGTGGTAACCATACAACCATATTTTGGCGCCTGGTGGTTTAGTGGGCAATGAAGGTGCTCCAATCGGATTGAGCCTGTGTAAGAGTACATCTAAGGGGTGGTTGGGGTTTATTGCTCACGTAATGTCACTTAGGGGTGAGTGAGACTAGTCACTCTCATCTTAAATGTTAGGACCAACTTGCCTAGCCCCGGGCTCCTACGGTGCTCATGGGGAGGCATAGGATTTGATGATGGATGGATGGATTATTATTATTATTATTATTATTACTATTATTATTATTATTATTATTACTATCACATCCGCAAACAAAGTTGGAGGAGATTATGTATTCACCTATGTTTATTTGTCCACACGATATCTCGAAAAGTTCTCAGTGAATTTCAATGAAATTTTGTGGATGGGTTGGTCATGGGCCAAGAAAGAATTAATTAAATTTTGGAGTGGATCCGGATCCGGATCCTATTAATCCAGCACAATATCTCCAAAAGGCCTCAATGAATTTCAATAAACATTTGTGGAAGAGTGGGCCATGGGTCAACGAACAGTTAGTTAAATGAGGGGGAGGAGGGATCTAGATTCTATGTAATGCACACAATATTTCCACGGATCCGGATCCTCTTTAATGGCATATGACATTGGAGGACGTATGCACTTTCTGATGATGATGATGATGATGATGATGATGATGATGATGATGATGATGATGATGATGATGATGATAATGATGATCATGATGAAGAGGAGGAGGAAGAGGATAAAGACTTTTGGAATCAGGGGAGTTCTATATTGCTTTCATAAACTCATCCAGGAATTAAAGTTCTTCTAACGCAAATAAAATCCCTTGGTGGTGACATGAGTAAAAGGAAAAATACATAAAAGTCGAAGTGTGAAGGATGAGCTTTCATGGGGTTTCCCAAAGACAAGTAAAGTAAGTCTATGAAGCGTTCATTGATGGCACGTGAACCTACCTGACGGTCATGCTAGGGATGTATCGAAGGAAGAATAAAAGGTGTTAAAAAAGAAGTATTGTTGTGAAGGTCAGAAGCCTGTTGAAAAAGTATAACGCTAAGTATCTGTTTCTGATTATATATATATATATATATATATATATATATATATATATATATATATATATATATATATATATATATATATATATATATATATATCTCGTATGTATTTATGTATTAGTGCAGGAACATGTGCAATCCCGTGGGCATTTTTTGTAGAAAGCATGGCACCTATTCAGATATCTAAAATGCAATCTCAGTATAAATAAAAAC
Source organism: Coenobita brevimanus (assembly GCF_032717465.1). Classification (NCBI taxonomy): domain Eukaryota; kingdom Metazoa; phylum Arthropoda; class Malacostraca; order Decapoda; family Coenobitidae; genus Coenobita; species Coenobita brevimanus. The sequence goes on along the minus strand of NC_137003.1, from coordinate 16,672,471 downwards.
ATAGGTGGTAGTCTGAAATCTTGTTAGATTCAAAATGGAGGCCAGAATAAAAACTTGCCACTTAGCGATAATATTAATTCTTATTCTTGCAGCTAATATCACAGGACTTCTCGATTTTAATGATCAGTATATCAAATTATATTTTTTTGGTGATGCCAAATCTGATTTTGACCTTGAAAAATGCATTGCAATGGCCTGTGTCAATTTATTTGGACATTTCTCTACTATCGGAACAAATAATTACATCTATATACATGTAACTCAGTTAAAAAGGCCCAAAATATAAAAAAAATACGGCATATATTTCAATATTTGAATCAAAAGCCTCCGTTAATCATGAATTTGAATACAACAGAGAAAGATTATTTACTATATATATTGTTTGGTGTTTAAGTCAGAATATATAAAAAGTAATCATGCAACAGCAGGAATAGGTCATGAGGTTTTCCTAAACAGACTGTTGCCCAACATGCTTTTCATTTAGTTTTTCTTACATCATTTAGTTTTTTTCTGTCAATTAACACTTACACCACGGGCATGTTTACCAATGTTTTGCGTGTCCCGCGGGGTTATTAGGGCTCCGACACACTCTCAAAAAATATTTGCCAAAAATCAGTTATTAGTCCTAGAATATTAAAATTAAATATGCTTATGGCACATACCTTCAGCTTTCTCCTGGAATGTTTGTTGAGCCTTCGTCTGTTACCGTAGGACTTGTGGAGACCTCTGAAGTTGGGTAACGAAGTCTCCACTTTACACTTCCCGACAACCCGTAATATGATTACCACAGCCAGATATTAACACTATAAACACTACTCTATAATTATCAAGTAGTTTGGGATCCATACTCCAAAAAAAAACCCACTGTGAAAGCAATGAAAATTACGAGCGCGTATGACCTTTGCACTTGCGCTAGTTCGCTCTTGGTACTCTGTCATTTATTATTCATAAAACCCCTCACACTTTATATTTCTATTGCTATATAACACTTATATATATCTGGAGTTTTTATCCATAAGTTTCCTTCAGTAGTATTAGTTTATTGTCACTGAAGTCATTCAATTTTTCATTCAGTAAAATACGTAGAGAGCCACGGATTCACTTTCACTGTTTTAACATAAAGTATTTGTCCTCATATTCTTATATTACTAATTACTTACATTACTATTTACATTTTCTATTGTATTTTCAATATTTACCCTTCTATTTTACTTACACTATGTTATTCACTGTCACTTTCAGTAAGATAAAACTATAATACACTGTTCAATCATATGTACTGAACATCCATTGCTTTCACTTGCTATTTACACATTATTTACACGTTAATTACACATTATTTACACATTATTTCCACATTATTCTCCTTTCCCACATGCACTTTTAGAACTGCTTCTGGCTGTGGTAATCAAAGAAGCAGGTAACACAGAGGGGAACCTGGCACTCAGCGCACTGCCAAGAGGTGCGTTTGTGCTCAGGTGTGCGTCGGGTGGTATGTGCACACACCTGGCACCTGCAGATTGCAGCCTTCCTTTTGCCTGTGGCAGTCATTAGCACCAGTCTGTGCCGATCCATGTACGCCCTCTGCTCAAGTCGGTCGGGAAGTGTTACTGGATGGCGCCTTGGAGTTGCTGCTGTCACCCTACCATATCTTTCCAGCAGCTGCTGAACACAAGACCTGGCGAACAACCTCAGGGAGAAGGACTTGGGTGGCTTGACCTTCATCTTGTACAGGATGAAGGCGTTCAGCATCGTCATATCTATGAGATGCAGAAAAACTTTCCTGTACCACCTAGTATTCTTCCTGAGGCAGTCGATCTCACCAATCATCATGTCGGACTTGTCCACCAGCCGCATGTTGATATTGTAGTCTAACACAGCATCAGGTTTCATCACAGGTTCGCCTGTCCTACGGTCGACCTTTCCACTGTCTGTCATTTCCCCCTTATGTACGGTGGTGAGCATGTGCACGACCCTCTTGTCATGCCACCGTATTGCCAGCATCTTCTCAGACTTGCGTAGGTGCACGTCTCCTCGCTGCGAGGTTCCTGCCTCTGGGAATTTAGGGAAGTGGGCATGATTACTTTTGACAGTGCCGCAGGAGCCAATGCCGTGCTCTGAAAGGTATTTGGCAAGTTTCGGTGCTGTATAATAGTTGTCTGTATACAGCACATGATTCCCACCAAAATACTTTTCAAGGAGCACTTTCACTACACAGCCTGAGAAGCCAAGGGGGTGTATTTTATCCAGATCGACAGTGCTGGCTGAATAAATGACGAAGTCAAGGATGTACCCCGTCTTACAGTCGCACAGTACAAAGAACTTGATTCCAAAGCGATGGTGTTTGCTTGGAATGTACTGTGCAAACCGAAGACGTCCTCTGAACAAAACCAAGGATTCGTCAATGACAACCTTCTGAAAGGGGTGGAAGAATGACATAAACTTATCCTTCATTCTGCTCAGAATCTCCTGGATCTTCCAGAGTGGGTCGGTTTGGAAAGGTACATCATTGTCGGCAAAGTGCAAGTTTCCCATGATGTTCCAGAAGCGATCTCTGGCCATGTACTTATTGAAGGTGGGTGAGGGTAGTAAGTGGTCCATGGACCAATATTCTTCCAACTCATGCTTCTCGGAGTGTGGCATGAGAAGCATGAGGGCAAAGAACACATACAGCTCCTGCACTCCCAGCATGGACCACTGTTGCATCTTGGCTGCACCTGTACCACTTGCAGCACATTGTGATTCATACCTGTTGGTCTCATCACATATGTGCTGCATGACTTCGTCATCTAGGAAGGCCAAAAGGAAGTCCACACACTCAGCATCATCGTCAAGAGTGAAGGCAGGCTCTACTCCTGAGGAACTCTCATCAAAACCTAAATGTTCTGGCACAAAATCGGACCCTTCCGTCCACGCGAAGGCGTCCAGGATTCCCTGTTGTGGCGGTGTAGGATGGGTGAGGGTGGTGGGTGGCTGTGAGGGAGATTTACCCCGTTCAAGGTCACTTGCACTGACCCTGAGTTGCCGCACAGCACTAGCAGCCCTTACTCTAGTAGCAACTCTACTTTTACTGGTCTGTTATTTACCTCTTCCTCTACGGCCTGCGTTCACTGTTGATGCTGGTGGTGACTCCGACAACGAAGACTCCAGAGATAATTCAGCAGACGAAGAGGAAGAAATGAGCGAAGTGGGGCTTGGGGAATGGGTAGGTGAATCAACTCGGGACTCATGGTGTGCTGGGTCACGCGGGGCCATTGTTCTGGGGCTAACACGCCGCCTTTTCACTTCCTTCCCAAATTCCTTCCCTTGCTGCACTAACGGCTCCTTTCCCTTGGAGCTAGGGATAACTTTCGATACTGAAGCACTCGTACTAGCACTTTCTGGCATGATTTCCTCACCTGGCTCATCACACGATTCCCCCGAAGGGTCAAAATTACTATCCATCATCACCATTTACAATTCCGCTAGTTCACGTTCCACTGCAGAGTCACTTAGTCCTTTCCTGCTTCCCTCACGACTTTTTCTGGGTGTAGAGGTCACGGGGCCCTTTGCAATGGGCGCAGAAGCGGCAGAAATGGCAGGGCGCGAGTGCGACATGTTTTGACCACAGCAGAGGACAAAGAACTAAATGCCGCGGCTTATCTGAGAAGGCAAGGGTTGACAATGACAATAAGGATGACAGCTGCTAACTTACATGCTAATCAATTATTGGTAGAAAATCTCAGCAATACATAAAGAAATAGTTTTTTTTTTATGCGAGGAAGAAGGAACCAAAGGCCATGAGCCTGCAGTAACAGTTCCCTCCAAGAGAAAAAAAAAATACAATAGAGAGCCAAATTCAAGATCCAATCATTTTGAGATGCCTGGACACACTGCGTTTGAAAGACTGGAGATCATAGACAGCAGGAAATACAGACAGAGGGAGACAGTTCCAGAGCTGACCTGTTGCATAAATGAAAGTCTGGGAGTAACGGTTAACTCTTGCATTAGACAGTTGGACAGAAAAGGGATGAGAGTTTGCTGCCAGAGCACCCGTCGTAGAGGTGGAGGAATGCAAGCAGACAGTTCAGAGGAGCAGTGACCATTAAAGTAGCGATAGAAAAGAGATAAAGATGCAACAGTGCGGCGAAGAGACAGATGTTGAAGGGAGTCAGTAAGAGGAGGAGAGTTAATGAGACGAAAAGCCTTTGACTCCACCCTATTGAGAAGAGCTGTATGTGGGGAGCCTCCCCACACATGAGAGTTGTACTCCACACAGGGGCGGATAAAACCCCTGTATAGAGTCAAAAATTGTGCAGGGGTAAAGAAAGAGCAGAGTTGGCTTAGCACACCCAATCTCTTGGATGCAGATTTTACAAAAGATGTAATATGATCTTTCCAAGATAAGTCCCGAGTAAATGAAACCCCAAGCATGTTCAAGGATGATGCAGGATTAAGCTGAATATTATTAAACATTAGTGGGTATACCTGTGGAAGATTTTGTCGGGTTGATAGGTGTAAGAACTGAGTCTTAGATGCATTAAAAACAACAAGATTATTTTTACCCCAGTCAGAGATACGAGCCAAGTCAGACATTAGGTGTGCCATAGCCTCATCCCTTGTTTGTTGAAGTAACTGTTGAGATGGGCGTTGCGGGAACTGAATGGAAAGGTGAAGGGTGGAGTCATCAGCGTATGAGTGGATAGGGTTAGATGTACAGCTTAGAAGATCTTTGATGAATAAAAGGAGGAGAGTTGGTGATAGGACAGAGTCCTGAGAAACACCACTGTTGATAGATCTAGGAGAAGAACGATGGCCGTCTACAACAGCGGCTATAGAACAACCAGAAAGGAAGCTAGCGATGAAGGCACAGATAGAAGGATAGACACCGTAGGAGGGCAGTTTGGAAATTAAAGATTTATGCCAGACTCGATCAAAAGCCTTTGAGATGTCAAGTGCAATAGCAAAGCTTTCGCCAAAGTCCCGAAAGGAGGATGACCAGGAGTCTGAAAGGTAGGTGAGAAGATCGCCAGTGGAGCGTCCCTGACGGAACCCGTACTGACAATCGGAAAGAAGGTTGTGATAGGAAAGATGCTTTAAAATTTTTCTATTGAGAATTGACTCGAAAACTTATGAAATAAAGGACGTTAAAGCAATTGGACGATAGTTGGAGGGTTGGGAGTGGTCACCCTTCTTTGGGACTGGCTGAATGAGAGCAAACTTCCAGCAAGAAGGAATGGTACAAGTTGACAGACAAAGGTGAAAAAGTTTTCCTAGGCAGGGTTAAGCACAGAAGCACAGTTCTTGAGAACAACAGGAGGGACCCCATCAGGCCCATATGCCTTGTTAGTACTGAGGCCAGTGATGGCAGAAAACACTTCAACTGAAGAAATTTTAATGTCAGCCATGAGGAAGTCAGAGGGGGGAAGTGATAGAGGAACAGCACCGGAATCATCTAAGGTGGAATTGGAGGAGAAAGTCTGTGCGAAGAGATCTGCTTTATCAGTAGAAGAAATAGCTACAGAACCATCAGAGTAGAAAAGAGGAGGGAAGGATGATGAGGTAAAGTTATTAGAAAGATTTTTGGCAAGGTGCCAGAAAGAGCATGAAGAATTCGAGTTGGAGAGTTGAGAGCATTTAGTATGGATGAAATTATTATTAGTAGAGCGAAGAACAGACTTAGCACGATTCCGGGCAGAAACGTAAAGATGATGTGATTCCGGGGTGGGTTGGCTCCGGTACCTTTTGTAGGCCCTCTCCTTATTGCGGACAGCATTAGAACAAGCGTGATTAAACCAAGGCTTTCTTGCGTTAGTCAAAGGATATGAGAAAGGAATGTATGCTTCCATGCCCGAGAGAATAACCTCCATAATGCGCAAGGCACACTCAGATGGCTCACGGCCATGGAAGCAATAATCATTCCAGGGAAAATCAAAGAAGTACTGCCTGAGGGCCTCCTAGTCTGCGGCTCCAAAATGCCACAGACGACGTTTCCCTGGAGGGTCCACAGGCCGTACCGGAGTGATAGGACAGGTTAAGGTAATAAGGTTGTGATCGGAGGAACCCAAAGGAGAGAAAAGATTAACAGAGTAAGAAGAAGGATTAGTTGTGAGGAAGAGGTCAAGTATGTTGGAGCTCGCTCCAAGGCGGTCAGGGATACAGGTAGGGTGCTCTACAAGCTGCTCTAGGTCATTAAGGATAGAAAAGATGTAGGCTTGTTCACCAGGTGGATCCGTGAAAGGAGAGGAGAGCCAAAGGTGGTGGTGAATATTGAAATCTCCAAGAATGGAGATTTCAGAGAAAGGAGAAATGGATAGAGTATGTTCCATAGTAGAAGTAAGACAGTCAAAGAATTTTTGATAGTCAGTAGAATTAGGGGATAAGTAAACAGCACAGATATATTTAGTCAGAGAATGACAGGAAAGCCGAAGCCAGAGTGTAGAGAATTCAGAAGAATCGAGTTCAGGAACACGGGAGCAAGATAAGTCGTTGCGTATATATACACAACAGCCACCTTTGGCAGTTCCAGGTGAATGTAAATGTCACTTAGACTTCTCCCTTCCTTTCTGATATATATTTTTATTACAGACATAGATTACAAGGCATAATTCAAAGGGGAAATTACCGTGGTAATGTAGCAAATGAATGCATGTGAGGTGTTGTCAGGTGATAATTAGCCAATTCCTGGTGTATACCATTATCACTTACCTTTTTTTTTTTTTGCAATATATTATTTTGTATAAGTATAGGGCATAAGGCTTATTTCAATGGATGAAATCTGTGGAAAAATCCGGGGGAGATTTGCTTAGCGCAGCGCGGCCTGGGAGGTGAGAGGACAGGGTAATGGAGGGGAGGTAGGGAGGGGAGTCAGGAAGAGGGGAAAATTGCTAAAATGTCAACAATGGATGGAAGTACTGATGAGATTTGGAGTGCTGACTAGTGTTGGACATTGGCAGTACTGATAGATGATACAAGCCACCACTTGAAAGCCCGGGATAATTCAAAATAACACAGAATCACAAAAGTGACACCCCGCGGTATGATCCATTGCGCCCGAGCGTCACGAAAGTGACGCCCAGCGGTTAAGGGGTTGATAAGTGCACTTAACACTGGTTGAAATGTCACTTAAATGTGCTATTAGAATAATGGCCTGGAATAAGATGTTACACACATTTACCATACATACATTTATCAGATAACTAGCGATTCATATATGCCTGATCAATTATTACCTTTGATTGTACAGTGCATAATTATGCTGTTAAATGTTTTAATCACTGTTCAAGTTGACTTAAAAGATTCAACCAGAGAGCTATATTGTACAATAGTCCCTGTATGAGTCCTTTGCTGACATTTCATGTTCATGAATAAAAAGTATAATCTATGAAATGGAGCACTAGAACAACAAAAACCAACATGGCATTATGTGCTATGCCTATGTATATTTTCATCGCTAAATAACATCTTAATTTTCATAATCACTTTCATCTTCTAACACTATGGACTCTGTATTTTCACATTCTTCCTCATTATCAGAGCAAATGCATAAATCTGTACACCTCAAGTCTGCAATGCGACAAGAACTACGGCCAGTGTAACAGTCAGACTTTCTACAGCCACACTTAACCAAGTGAATCACTGTACGTGGTGCTGGTGATTGTTTGGTCATAACTGGTTCCCATTTTTTACCATCAAATTTCCACCCATAACCCTCAGGTGACGACAGTCTGGGATTGGTATTTCGATATACCAATAACTGGTAATGAGTATGCAATATGGCCTCCAGGAGTGTCTCAGAGATTGGTGGGAGTTTTTCTGACTCATTCTGCTTCTTCTTGAAAAAACACCATCTTAGGTCTTTCAGCCTGGAAATACGAGTCTTTGGAAGGTAAATCTGACAAACAAATTTCTCTATGGAGGTAAGTATTTTATCTGTTGGTCGGTCACTAGTGCCTAGACTTGTCAGTGCTGATAGAACATCATCCTCTGCTTCCTGAAAAGCTTCCCAACAGCTAAGTTTCCCCTTGCCAGCAAAACTACCTGTGTTATCTGCACCACTGAGGGCATGAAATGGTGGAAGAGCAGCATTTCGATTTGGACCAAGTGCCTCAACAATTGGTCTCAGAGGGATCACTCTATGCCGCTGTCCTATTCCTGCCACAAATGATGTGTGTTGAGAAAATTCTGGATACTGCCTGCTAACAAAAACAAACACGTCAGTATCTGGGGACTGAATCTATAGAGTTGTTGCACCTGAGGCTGTTGCATCCAGAGCATGCAGCAGATGTTTGATGTCTGCCTCTTCTTGGTTGCTGTCAATGAAGCTCATATCCCTGTGTGTGCCTTGACACTTGCTACCACTAGCCACAATTACATTTCGCTGATTTTCAGCAGCTGCAGTCAGCAGTTTCTCTGCCAAATATGTTGTTAATTCATGCTTTGTTTGTGTATGAGACAACATTTTCTTCAAGGATATGCTGGCAATGTTTATTGTGTCTGTTATGTGATAAGCGACTGTTGGTTGCCCTCCTTGTCTTCTTTCTCTAGTGGCCAGTTTCAGTGAATTTTCTACATCATTTCTGTCAAATATTGGGCACAGCTCATCAGAGTCACTGTATTTCTGCGAGATGTGTTCTATAAATCTTTGTGCAAGCTATGAACACTGCCTCACTTCCTTTGGCTTTCCAAAAGCTTGGACTTCAGCACTGCATCAACAATGACTACTGTTTTCATTGGTCCTTCAGGTGTGCCGTCATTCTTGCTGGTTGCACTGGTCATGGTTTCATTATTTCCAGGAAGCTTCTCTAGGATGTCCATCAAACTGCTTTTCATTGAACAGTGAAGCATTGCACGAACGGGGGCTAACAGAGATCTGGGTACAACAGAAAATTTATATTTCCTCACTGCATCTTCCAAGTTTATGTCGGGCCTAGCCTTGCAGACAATGAACAATCCTGTTTCAGCTCAACCACTTTGTCACGAGTTGATATTCTTGTTTTGTTTACTGTACTCATTCATGTAGCCAGCTTCTGTTTCTTCACTGGGGTCCAAAGGGTTTCAGATGAACTTTTGATTCGTTTAACAACAAATGCCCCAAACAATTCTTGTCCAGTCTCATCTAGTTTGCAAATATCCTTTGTGACATTATCAGGCATGACTGGTTTGGTAACCAAGTTGAACAGGTCATCTGTATCCACTGCATAGGGATTTGCAAAGCTTCTTAAAGCAGCTACAAGCTTCAGAACACTGTTTTCATGGCATTGCAATACAGCTGCAGAAAGTGCATGGTGCTCTGTTCTGGCAGAAGAAATCCAACCTGCCATATGCTGGGCCTCAGAGGCAAGTCTTGCCATCTCAAATGATATGAGGAAAAATTTTGGGTCATGGGTAATTCCTATCAGTCCCCCTTAACCGCTAAGAAAAATTCAAGGAAATTAATATATTTTTTTCCAATATTTCTACCTCTATTTTTAGATTTTGGTCCAGAATTTTCCATAATTTCTTAAAAATAGTGTAAAATTTCATTTCAGCTTAGTCAAAAACATGCAATTTGATGAAAAGATCATGAGAATTGGCCTATCCTGTCAGATTTTATCTGTATACTAAGAAATATCAAGATCGCTTGGCGACCATTTTCAAAATTGGCCGCCATTTTGAATCTAACAATTTTTCAGACTGCCACCTTGGTTTTTCTTCTAGATGATGTCCCTAAGACATCTAAACAGGTGCCATGCTTTCTTCAAAAACTGCCCACAGGATTTCATATCTGCATGATATATATATACTGTAGTGCAGGTGCGTATATGGCACCTGCACTATATATCATCATCATCCGGACCTCCTTTCCCATCCTAGGGCAGACCACATGTGGTACAATGAAGACCTGTACTGCCGAGCTGCAAGCCTTATTTGAGGTACAATTAACAATGGTTATAAAACAATGATTCGTCTAATGTAAACTGCCTTACAATATATATATATATATATATATATATATATATATATATATATATATATATATATATATATATATATATATATATATAGATATATATATACTGAAACCTTTGCGAGAATAGAGAACGCGGTCTGATGTAAAACTGACGAGTAGATAACTAATAAAAAGTATTCCATGATTCTGGGAATGGTTTACATAATACATAACGTTTGACACAAAGCAACTGGATTTCATGCCAAGATTACAGAGAGAGAGAGAGAGAGAGAGAGAGAGAGAGTAAAGGAAATGTTGTGTCAGTCGGAAACGGAAAATGTTGAAAAAAAAAAAAGCAATGAAGTTTTAGAAGAATTCCTTGATTCTGTCCAGTTTTAGCAGAGAACAAGCCGGCAGGCAACGATGGCCAGCTCTATGCTGGCAGTTACCAGGCAACGAATAGTTGCCTTGCAACCAAAACCTTGCAGACACAACTAGGCCATAGGCTGGTCATTGTTTCTAGGAATGGTCAGAATCGGTTAATTCTGAAGGGTAGAAGTGCCTGCCAAAATGTAACAAGAAAGAAAGAAAAAGAAAGAAAATGCAACTAACAATAAGGGCAGCATGGAACTGGCCAACAGCAAGATATTATGCAAAGGAAATATCGAAAGAAGAGAATGTTCTGTGAGTGCAGGAGAATGTGATGGGTGTAAGAAACAGAAACTAGAAAATAAAACCTACTGCAGATTAAAAACCTGTAACTTGATATGAAAAAAAGATTATATAGTGATAGAAGGCCAACAGAATGGTATATAAGACGAATGTGGTGAGTGTAAGAAACATAGGCTAGAAAATGAAACCTACTGCAGAGTGAAAACCTGTGACTTGTTATGAAAAAAACATTAAATAGTGATAAGAGGCCAAGAGAATGGTATATAAAAACGAAAACACGACTAAGAAGCACGGGCCCTGTAGTTGGTTAAGAAAATGCTTATATAATGCTAGAAGCCGACAGACTGAACTATACGCAAGAAAACTAACTATATATATATATATATATATATATATATATATATATATATATATATATATATATATATATATATATATATATATATATATATATAAAACAGTGTTAAGTAGAAACAGGTTGAGGAACATGCTAAGAATGTACAAAGAAAACAAAAACTGGTTGGAATGTTGCGACAATTGAAAACGGACGGAAATGAAGATAAGAGTGAGGTATAAAAACAATTGCTGTATGTGTATCGGATTTTCAGTAATGTTTTAATATCAAGTAACTCTATATAAGAAAGGTTAAAGATCACGGTGGGTATATGCTGAAGAACGACAAAAGTGGAAAAACAAAACTGGACATAAAAAAGTTATATGTTTATAACGCATTTGTTTGAATCATGTGAATGTTTATATACTATTCAGTAATTTTGCTGTGTAGATGAAACATGAAAAAAGTATTAACTGTAACTGTAAAATTTTGTAAGAGTTCACATCAAGTCCACTGCAGGATCCGACCTTCATTTATATAAGTTGAAAAATAGTGTAAGTTGAAACAAGTGATATAGCAAGTTCTCTCACTGTATAAATATGCAATAATATGATGCTCAGTAGAATAGTAAGGTCTGTAAATGTGTGACAGCAATTATATAAAGTGGAAACGGGTGTAATGTTGGTGGAAAAATATTATGTAAGTTGAAAAATAGAGTGTAAGTTGAAACAACAGTCATAGCGACTTCACTCGCTATGTAAATATGCGCTAATATTACGTTAAATATTATCGTAAGGCCTGTAAATATGTGAAAACAGTTCTGTAAAGTGGAACCGGGTCTAATGTTAGTGGGAAAGTATTATATAAGCTGAAAAATGAGAATGTGAGTTGAAACAACAGTCAGAGCGAGTTCACTCACTATGTAAATATGCACTAACATTATGCTGAGGTTTATCGTAAGGCCTGTAAATATGTGAAAACAGTTCTCTAAAGTGGAAAAGGATACAATGTTACTGGAAAAGTATTATGTAAGTTGAAAAAATGAAACGTATGATGAAACAACAATGTTAGTGAATCATCTGTGAACAATTTGGGCGTTTCGCTAGGTTCGCCTGATGGAACAATGCTTATTTCACCTTTATTTTTGTATAAAAACCAATATGCTCTTGTACTACATGTTTTTTTGTTTGTAATAAATAAATATCTACCTATTGTGAATGGTTTCCCATACTAATCCCTACCATAGAAAACGTGACAGTCACAGAGCACCTCCATAGAACATGGTACCAGGTGCAAGGAAGGTATACCTGTGTAGGCCAGTTATAGACCCCGGTGACCACTTTCTTTGTGATTTTCCATTGTTTCTCACCAAAAGCGGAGGTTTGAGCCAAAAAAATTTTTCTCCAAAATTGGTCGGGATTGGGAGGAGTCAGTGGTGGAAAAGTGGTTGGGACCGGGCGGATTAAGAAAGGATGGTACTGACAGTTCATAACCAATTTCAGTATTACATATTTTCCCCTAAGCTGATTAAATCACTTAGAGTTAGCAATAATATATATTTTTTTAAACAACAGAACTGAGGAAGGAAAAAAAAAATCCATACACCAGATTACTGGCATCCTCCATTCATAAAAAATTTGTGACAGTTGGACTTGAACAGCTGTAGGTTGAAGTTTGGGGGGAACAACTCCAAGGAACCGAGTTCCTGAGAGATCCAGTTCGGGGAATAAAAGAATTCTGATGGGCAGAAGTTCTGCAGTGTGGCTGTGTGACATTCCAGTCATGAGCTCTACCAGATGCCCGTATAGCACGAGGGAAGGCATGTAGAGATGGCACAATGGACGCAACTTCATTTGAGCATTTGCCGGAAAAGTATCTGTAAAATAATGCAATGGAAGCAACAGACCTTCTTACTCGTAGGGGAGGAAGTTTATTAAAAATATCAGGGTTATTAATAATTCCAACAGCTTTGTTCTGAATTTTGTCTAGTTGTTTTACTGCAACCTCTCCACATCCATTCTACAAGGGTGAGCAATATTCTAGCCAAAAGAGCACATGACTCTTATGAAATATAGCTAACTGCTTGTCGATGAAGAAGTTACGGACTCTGTACAATGATTCAAGTTTCTCTGAGGCAGGTGTGGCAAGTAATCTGACATGAGAGGTTCATCTGAGGGCATTGTTAAGTAAAACAATGAGAATTTCAATACTCTTGGAGATGGGAAAATTAGTAGCATTGAAGGTAATATACGAATCTGGCAACATCTGACTATTAGTAAATTGTATATATTTGGTTTTACTAGCATTAAATGAGAGAAGGTAATTTTGTCCCCATTCAATGATTGTAGATAAGTCTTGATTTATGGAGATGGCTGCACTGAGGTGAGAGTTAGAGATATTCTATCTATCTATTGACAGACGCCTCAATCCCGTTTGGGGTGGCCACGAACAAATCGCCTCCAAGTCGCCCTGTCCCCCGCCATTTCACTGCCCTACTCCCAACTCACACCCACCTCTTTCATATACCTCTCCACCCCATCCCTCCATCTCATCCTCGGCCTCCCCCTTCCTCTTCCCCCCTCCACCTCACTCACATACACTCTCTTCGTCAGTCTTTCACCCTCCATCCTCTCCACATGGCCAAACCACCTCAGTGTGTTCCTCATAACGCTTCCTATCACATCCACATCCACACCACAACGCTCCTTTATATCCTCATTCGTCAGCCTGTCTCTCCATGTGACTCCACAGGCTCCTCTTAAATAACTCATTTCCACTGCTCTCACTCTTGACTTGTGTCCTTCCAACAACGTCCAAGCTTCACTTCCATACGTTAGAGTTGGTATCACAATACTGTCATGTAGTAACTTTTTCACTTCCATGCTCACTTCCCTGTTTCTTATCACTGCTTTCAAACATCCATTAACTTTGTTAATGGATGTTTGAGTGTGAATTAATTTAGAAGTGTTGAGTCATCTGCATATGAATGGATGGGACTGTGAGTGACAGATAAAAGATAATTAATATGAACTAGGAATAGGGTTGGTTCCAGAACTGATCCTTGTGGCATGCCAGCATTAATTGAGTGGAAATTGGAATATACATCATCTACTTTTACTCTTATTTTTCTGTTGCTGAGATATGAGGAAAGCAGAGGAACAAAAGCCGTTTGCCTATTGCAAGGGAGAATGGATAGCAGGGAATGGTGCCATACCCTGTCGAAAGCTCTAGAAATATCAAGGGCTACTGCATGATTTCTCCATGTTGGTCAATTGACTGATGAATGGTATGAGTCAGGAGACTGAGTATGTCAATGGTGGATCTTTCGTGGTGAAAACCATATTGTCTGTCGCTAATTTAGTTGTTGGATTCAGGTTGTTTAACTATGTACAGTCGTGGCCATATATAATCCCCTACCCTTCTGTATCCTGTGCCTCAGGCTGGCTCCTTTATGCGCGGCAAGTCACACTGGAGTAAGAGGGGCTGAGAGGGAGGGGCCAGAGAGAGAAGAGAAGGTGGGTGGGGGGACGAGAGATGGTACTTGGGTGGAGTGCGGGAGGGTAGGAAGGGAAGGGACAATGAAATGCGAAGTTGTGGCCACATAATTTGTCTATTTTCTTTCATACAGGGCATCATATAATGGATTTACTATTCGGTAGATAGAGCTCCATTACACCTTGTATAGCGGCGTCAGAAAACAAACATTAGATAGGTGGTTATTTCAAGGACTGGCTCCTGAGAGAAGTATACTGACGTCACAGATTAAATATTAGTGCAGAGTCATCGAGATTGTGTGGGCCCAGATTGCCAACGCATGGAAGCCAGAGAACGAGAGGTCACAGGCCCGTCTCCTCCAGCACACCAAGGACTAGTGGGAGCTGTTCAGACGAAACCAGCAAACCATCAACGACATTGCTTCCTCTTTGCCGCGAAGCCTGCACGAGGTTTTTAAGGCATGAGGCCACTGGACTACTTACTAAGGCGTTCCTGGTTGTTTTGGCTTGACCAGTGTTGGAAAACATTGACATAGATATATTTTGGGTGTTTGGGTAGGATTTTGTTTCATTTTCCCTCTGACATTATGATAGATACCGTTATCATATCCACCCATGTGCACAGACATCCAATTTATTTACCCTTTATGCACAGTTATTTTAAATAGTCTTTTCATATAGAGATGTCATTAAATAATTATTGCATTGACATGATGGTGACTGTATAGAGGGAGTGTATACCGCGAGGGTGATCATATTTACTGTGGACACAGCCATGTCATAAGGTTGCATATAATATTTAGTTCCAAAAATTAATTACATGTAAGGGTAGAGGACGTTTCTTACACAAACACTACGGAAGTCAAAGCCATCCAAATTCCACTCTGCGTCTGAAGTCAAAGTACACAGATAAACACACTAATGTTTAATCTGTCATGTCCGTATATTTCGCTCACGAGCCAGTCCTTGATATCACCACCTATCTGAAGCTTGTTTTCTGATGCTGCTATACAAGGTGTAATGCAGCTTTATCTACAGAACAGAAACTCCTTAATATGATGCCCTGAATGAAATAGACAAATTATGTGGCCACAACTTCGCATTTCATTCTCCCTCCCTTACCTCCCTTCCCTCCCCTCCTACACTCCACCCAACATCATTGCTCGTCCCCCCACCCCACCTTCCCTTCTCTCTCTGGCCCCTCCCTCTCAGCCTCTCTTACTCCAGTGTGACTTGCCGCCTATAGACGAGCCAATCTGAGGCACTGGGTACAGGAGGATATGTGATTATTTATGGCCGCGACCGTACTTAATAATTACAGTTTCAAATACTTTACCAAGGGAAGATGTGATAGCTATTGGTCTGTTATCAGAGGGGTCAAGGGAATTTCCTTTCTTTGGAACTGGGTGGATATTGGCTTCTTTCCATGAATTAGGGAATGTAGAAGTATGTAGGCATAGTCTAATAATGTAGCTAGAACTGAGGCAAGTTCTGGGGAACACTTTTTCAAAACAATTGGAGGAATTCCATTTGGGTCTGAAACTTTATTGGTTGGTAAATTGTCTAGGATGGATTTTACGCATCCTGTCTGCATTTTAAGTGGAACAATTTCTGGAGAGTTAAGTTCTAATAATGAACACAAAACATCACCATATTGATGGATTTAAGGGTAAGATGATTCTACTATGAGAAACATCTCAACAGTGAGCATAACTGCGCCAAAACTGAGACCAAGCACAAGTAGCAACAGCGGGCCCTGAACATGAGTGAGAGTTAGACTCCTAAGTTTTGCGTCCTGACTATCGTGTTCCGTCTTTCTCTCCTGCTGGAGATTCCATAACTTTTCTCGTTGTTTGATGCGTTGGTCTCGAGCTGCAGCTGCCAGTTCCTCCTTTTTCCATTGCTCATACAAGCCAGCCTGAGAACAAGATATATTACCAGCAAATATAATTAAAGCAAACAAATTACTTGTTAAACCAAGTAATTAAATAAACAAGATAAGGCAACGATATTCAGCACTAAGAGGGCCGTTGAGGTTCAGCCTGTGCACACAAAGGAGTTAGAGTCTGGTTAGAGTCTAAAATTCCATCTCTCGCCTTCTTTGGACACAAAGAAAACCACCCAGACAACAGAAATAACTCGTTGCTTGTATAAACACAATAAACAAAAATTAAAAAATTGTATATATAATTTTAAATGAAACCACCCATTTTATGTACTGATTTTGTTTGCAATACACATACCTAGTCATTTCAAACCATTTCACCACCATTGAATTTTTCTGGGGGGGGGGTGAAAATATGGATATTTCTTATTGCAATGTTTTTCCGCTCCTCTGTATGTTTTCACCAGTGGGTACACGGTCGTTTTGTGAAAATTTTTGCGTTTCATTGCGAGGCACAGGATGGGTTTAGGAAGCTAAAAATTGCATTGCCTGGTGCACCAGACGTTTCTCTTGAATGTGGTAAGGGAAAAAAAGGATATTCGAAATCTAGAAAAAAATTGGTGCCTGGGCAGGCCACTGGGTCCCGACAATTTCTGGACCCAGGGCCACGAAGGGACTATGCGGACCATTGCTAGGCAACGAGTAGTTGCCTAGCAACCAAAACCTTACGTACAGAGCTAGGTCATGGGCTGGTCATTGTGTCCAGGTTTGCCACAATTAAACAAGACTGTAAGGGATGCTGAGGCCAATCTTCGCAGGGCTGCCACATGAAATCTAGATAGACAGGAAAAATGGATAAAACACTTCTGATAAGGAAATGCCTCAAGATTATGCCTGAAGAAATCAGAGTTGTCCATTAGTAATGCTTCTACAGCTCAAAATGTGGAAAGTACAAAAAAACATTTTTTCAGCCATTGCTTGGCAATGAGTAGTTGCCTACCAAACAAAACCTTGCAGACACAACTAGGTCATAGTTATTGCGTTCAAGTTTGGTCGGAATCGGATAATTTTGAAGAGTAGAAGTGCCTCCCACAGTTAAACAAGAATACAAGACTATAAGCAAGGAAACACAGCTAACAATAACGGCAGCATAGAGCTGACCGATAGAAGACTACTGGACTATAAAAAGGAAAGAAAAAGTGACTGACAATGAGGGCAGCATGGAGCTGGCCAATTAATTATTATATCAGTACTATATCCTATTTGATTGAACTGTGCATCTGAGATGTGTGGGGCAGGTAGGGTGTGTTTGATTTGTGGCTGCTGATTGGCCACCGATGATGTAAATCAACAGTTCTTCTGATTTTAACACATATATATTTAAATTTGTAAATTGCTTGCAATGTAAACAGCCAGTTTAAATACAGAACAATTTCCGAAGCTATTGAGGTCAAAATAGCTTTAACCCCTTAACCACGGGGCGTCACTTTCGCCATGCTCGGGAGCAAGGGATCATACGGGGGGGCGTCACTTTTGTGATTCTGTGTTATTTTGAATTCGCCCAGGCTTTCAAGTGGTGGCTTGTATCATCTATCAGTACTACCAGTGTTCAGCTATACTCAGTTCTGCTAATGTCACCTGTACTCCCATCCACTGTTGACAATTTAGCCATTTTTCTCCTGTCCTTGACTCCCCCCCTCCTTACCTCCCCTCCATTACCCTCTCCTCCCTCCTGACCAGCTGCGCTGCACTACACAAATGCTGGACGGATTTTTCCACTCATTTTATCCATTGAAATGTGCTCTTTGCCCTATTCTTATACAAAATAATATATAAAAGAAAGAGAAAAGGTACTTGATACTGCCATACATCTGGAATGGGATAATTATCACCTGGCAACACCTCACGTACACTCATTCGCTAATTTTCCCTGTTTATTTCCCCTTGAAATATGCCATATGACCTGTTCTCATAATAAAAATACATATAAGAAAGGAAGGGAGAAGCCTAAGTGATACATTCACCTGGAACTACCTAATTTATTATGTATTGTCTAGATTTCCTGCCAATTATTTCATAGCGTATATATTAGCAGCTGTCACCATGCTGACATTGGCAGCCCTTCACTGCCCCTAACCAACAGCATTCAGTTTACTGTCATCTTTCAAGGTGAAAGCACATCGGATTCGCGCCTGTCCAATTCCGCCGCTTTTTAGCTCCATGCAAAGGGCCCTGTGACCTCTACCCCTAATCTAAACCTTGTGTGGAAAGGGGTAAAGGGCTAAGTGACTGCTGTAGAACGTGAACTGGCTAATTTATCAATGAAAATGATGGACAGTGACTATGATCTTTCTGGTGACTCTAAAACAGTGCCAGTGGAAATGTAAATAATGTGTAAACAGCAAGTGAAATCAATGAATGTAAATATAAGTGAACAGTGGAAAATAGTTTTATAAGTTACTGTAAGTGACAGTGCATAACATAGTGTAAATAAAATAGAAATGTAAATAATGTAAATAAAATAGAGAATGTAAATAGAAATGTAAATGAGTAGTAATAAAAGAATACAAGTATATATACTAGGAGTAATGAAAGTGAAAGTTTCACTCTAGCATGTATGAATACTGAGTTATGAAAGTGAAGGTGAAAGTGACAGATTCGTTCTCAACGCTAGTGTACAGGACGAGAAAGTGAATGCCCTGAGTGAAAATAAACTACTAGTACTGAAAGAAACTTATAGATAAATATTGTATATATAAATAAGTGTAATAAAGTACTAGGAATATAAAGTGTGAGTGTGTTTATAAATAATAAATGACAGCTCCGCCTCAGAATACCATCGCGGAACCAGCACGGGAGGAAAGCTCGCATGCGCTCGTAATTTACATTGCTTTCACAGTGTTTTTTTTTTTGGAATATGGATTCCAAACTACTTGAAATTCATAGAATAGTGTTTGAAGTTATAATATCAGGCAGTGGTAACCATATTATGGGGTATTGGGAAGTGTAAAGTGGAGACTTCGTTACCCACCTTCAGAAGTCTCAAGTCCTACGGTACTCGACGAAGGCTCAACAAACATCCCAGGAGAAAGCTGAAGGTATGTGCCATAGGCATATGTAATTATAATATTCTAGGACTAATAACTGATTTTTGGCAAATATTTTTAGAAGTCTGTTGGAGCGGGAATATCCTAGCAGGACATGCAAGTCGAGCCAAAACAACCCCGCGGTTTAGGGGTTAAAAGTTTACTATTATCAAAGGAAATTCAAGCTGATTATCTATCTATCTATAGCCCGACGCTCTAATCCCGCAAAGGGTGGCCGCAGACAAAACGCCTCCAAGTTGCTTTGTCACCCACCATTTGACTACCCTCCCCCCAACTCACACCCCCCTCCCTCATATACCTCTCAACTCCATCCCTCCACCTCATCCTCGGTCTACCTCTCCCTCTCCTTCCCTCCACCTCACCTACATACACCCTCTTAATCAGTCTTTCATTCTCCATTCTCTTCACATGTCCAAACCACCTCAGTGTATTTCTCCTAATCTTCTCAACCACATCCGCATCCACCCCACAGCGTTCCTTCACTTCTTCATTCGTCAACCTGTCCCTCCACGTCACTCCACATGCTCCCCTCAAGTAACTCATTTCCACTGCTCTCACTCTTGACTTGTTCCCCTCTTGCAAGGTCCATGCCTCGCTTCCATACATTAGGGTAGGGATCACAATACTATCATCCAGTGACTTCTTAACTTCCATACTCACCTCCCTATTTCTCATCATTGATTTCAGTGAACCAACAACCTTCCTTCCCTGCTGTACCCTTTCACGCACTTCATCCCCCAAAGTTCCATCCTTACTCATCACACTACCCAAGTACTTGAATGCACTCACATTCTCCATACCCTCACCATCCAACCTCACTGCACACTCTGTGACTTCATTCCTCTCAAACACCATAACTTTACTTTTGTTTACATTAACTTTCAGATTCCTCTCCTATAGGCCTACACTGTCCCAAATTCATTCACCAAACCTTGCAACTCCCATTCATCTTCACTCAACAGTACTGTATCATCAACAAACAGCAACACCGGAAGCTTCCAAATCTCACCCTCATTCATTAGAGCCACCCCCACATCCACTGCCCTACCCTGCACCTCCTTTACAACCCCATCCATGTATATATTAAACAGCCATGGAGACATCACACAACACTGTTTCAGTCCCACACTGAGATCAAAGAACTCACTCAGCTCACCATCCACTCGCACTGTAGCCCTAGCTCCCTCGTACATACTCTTCACAGCACTCAACAATTTCCCCTATACTCCATATATTCTTAATACCTTCCACATACCTTGCCTATCTATTCTGTCATAAGCTTTCTCCAAGTCCATGAAGGCAGCATACACTTTCCTTCCCTTCTCTAGATACTTCTCCACTAAACATCTTAGAACAAATATCTGATCTACACACCCTTTTCCCTTCCTAAATCCCCCTTGTTCTTCTCCAACTAGCTCCTCTGTCATATGCCTAACCGTATCAATGAGTATTCTACCATATATTTCACCAGTCACACTAAGAAGGCAAATACCCCTATGGTTACCACATACTTCTCTCTCCCCTTTTCCTTTGTGTAAAGGAACAATTATACCTGATTTCCAGTCCTCTGGAACCCTTCCCTCTTCCCAAGCCAATCTACACAACTTCCATATCCACTCCACAACAATCTCACCCCCATACCTAAGCATTTCACCACACACTCCATCAATTCCTGGGGCCTTTCCCAACTTAATCTTCTTCATCGCTTCCACTACTTCCGCCCTACTGATCTCTTCCTCCCTCCTCTCATCTCTTCTCCCAGCCACTCCCCAACCACTTATACTCGCACTGCTCTCACTCTCTACATTCAACAAATCCTCAAAGTGCTCCTTCCATCTCCTCAATTTCTCTCTCTTCTCCACCAACATTCTATTATTCCTATCTTTCACTCCCCTACTATTTCCCCTTTCACACTGCCTTACTTTCTTTACCTCCTTCCAAAACAATTTCTTACTCTCCCTCCATTTCACACTCAGATTCCTCCCAAACTCTTCATCCACTTTCTTCTTACTCTCCTTCACCAGTCTCTTAACCTCCCTTCTCCTGCTCACATATACCTCTCTCTTCTCTCTCTCATCTTCTCCCCTACCTCTACTCACTAACCATTCACTATATGCCTTCTTCTTTTGTTCCACAGCTCGTTTCACCTCATCATTCCACCATGCTGTCCCTTGCACACCCTTGCATCTCCTCCTCACTCCACAAACCGCCTCACACGCTGCGCCTATCTCTCCCGTGAATATCTTATATACGTCTTCCACCCCTTCCATCTGCTCTAGCTCATACCTTCCCAATCTTTCTTCCACTATGCTCTTATACTCTATCATTTTCTCACTATCTTGCAATTTCTTCAATCGTCTCACAGGAGCTGCTTCCTCCTGTTTTCCCCTTCGTCTCCTCAACCACTTTCTTTGCAGCTCTACCTTGACCATCACTAAGTGATGGTCCGAGACTCCATTCCCCCACCCTCTCCACACTCTTGCATCCAACACTTGTCTTCTCATTCGCTCATCCACATACACGTAGTCTATCATTGCCTTTCGTTCAACAAGTTCACCATCCATCCTCCTCATTACTCTCCATGTATACCGGTGGATCATCTTATGTCGAAAGTAGGTGTTGGCTATTGCCAACCCCTTACAAGCACAGATGTCCACCAAAGCACTTCCATTCCCATCTACGTCAGCTGGCACACCCCACTGACCAACCACTCCATCCACTCGTACATTCCCAACTTTGCCATTCATGTCTCCAATCAACAGCACTCTCTCGCTCCTCTCAAACTTGTCCATACACTCTTCTACTCTCGCCCAAAACTCATCTTTCACTCTTGCCACTCGATCCTCTGACGGGGCATAGACACGTACAATCGCTCACGCTTGTATACCTACTTTCATCCTCACCCATACAATCCTTGCACCCACTGTTCCATACTCTCTTATATTTTCCTTCCATTTCTTGCTTATCATCACACATACTCCCTCTCTTGCCCTCTCATTTTCATTGACTCCCGCACATATACCTAAACCATATTCCCATTCTCTCACCCTTTCACCCTTCATTCAGTTTCAGTCAATCCACATATATCCACTTTTGCATTCTCAAGCACCTGAACAATCTCTCTCTCTTCCACTTCATCATTCACTCCTCTAACATTCCACGTTCCCACCCTAAGAATATCCTTTGTCCATTCCTTAGTCGTCAACGTATGGTCCGTCCGGGTCCGAGGCGCTTTATTCGCTTTTTTAGTTAGTTCTTTTTACGGGGTGGGGCACTAACCCACCACCAACCCTTTTAGTCGCCTCGTACGACAAGCAGGGATACTGGGGGAGTATTCTTGAAACCCTCCTACCCACAGGGGGTATTATCAAAGGAAATTCAAGCTGATTATAAGGTTATATAAAATGATGAGTGACGTTTGAAGTAAATTATCCACCCACAGTGTACACTTACGTCTGCATGTTGCACTACAGAAGATGCCTGCGTTTGCTTCAATGACATCATCGGCGGTCAATCAGCAGCCGCAAATCATACACACATATATCCATACATCTTAGGTGAAGAGGTCAATCAAATAGGGTACAATGTGTTCCTGTGTTACTAGACTCGTGCAGCATCAGCTAGAAATTCATTTAAGTCTGATATGGTTAGGTTTATGAGCCTTATAAACCCACTTCCTTCAGGGGGTTTTAATGTTGCACCTTTCGTCCATATGGTTATATTTTCTAAAATTGGTCATATTCAGCCATTCATATCTCAGAAACCATAGGCTACCACCTAGAAGAATCACTTAACTACCAAAGTATTCATCAATCCTCCCTCTTTCAAACACGAGTTTTCCCATACAGCTAGTTGAAGGTGTAACAGAAAATAAAGGAGAAGAGACGTATTTTTGACTACGTGGAGAAGCTGCATACAGGTGGATATGGTGGCTGCAGCCTTGTTGGGGTGCCGCGTTGTTTTTCTAGACATTTTCTCAGCCTGGAAGGATGCTTCATTCCCCTGTATGTGTGGCGCGTACCAGTTCGCCCGTTTTTCAGTCATTCCAGTGTGACTCAGGGTGAGCAGGGGGTAATAAATCTTATAGTTAAAGAATCTCTGAATGGAAAGCACAGACGTTTTGCTAAAATCACTTTTTTTTTTTTTTATTACCTTACATCAGTGAGCTTACTCCTTATTGCGCTAAACACAAGTCTGTAAATCTCTTATTATTTCTTACTCTGAAAATTCCTGATGAACAGGCGGTTAGTTTCTATTCTAAGTAATGTAAATACTGAACATTTTTTGTTTCTTTAGGCAGTTATACATACAGTAAGCTTTATTTTTCTAGATTTGCTTTTAATTACTGTATGCAAATATCACTGTCGTATTATATAAATACATCACTGCTACACACAGTGGCAAACTTTCTTCTAATATCACTTTTTTTGCACTTTAATTCACAATTAAATTAGTGCGCATAATTATTCCTTACTGTGCTAAGCATTCATTTTTCTATAACTCACGTGTTCTTATTTATTACTCGACGAAAATAACGCTTGGACAGACAATTACCTTCTATCCACTCTAAAGCTGTTGCACATGAAAGCACTTATATTCTGAGGCACCAATATCTAAACATTATTTTACCTGAAATAACTATTTACATTTTCTGTGTACAAATGTCAATGTCGTAAAATATGTACACGTCACTACCACACAAAATCACAGGCTTCTTCTAAAGTATCTTTTAAAAAACTTTATTTACCTAATATAACTCAGGTTGCTTATTGCATACTGTGCTAAACACTTGTATAAATCTATCTATCTATCTATCTAGTGCCAGACGCCTCAATCCCGTACGGGGTGGCCACAAACAAATCGCCTCCACGTCGCCCTGTCCCCCGCCATAAATCACTTACTCTTATCTCTTACACTAAGAAATAACGTAGGGAGAGGCACCTATTTTCTCCACGCTTAAGTTATTACTGATGAAAGCACTAATTTTTCTGGAGGCACTTATATTTAGGCCTTGTTTCTTCTAAAATATCTATTTACAATTACTATACTGTATACTCACGTCACTGGCGAAAAATATATACAAGTCACCGTCACACACAGTATTTTAGGACGCCACTGACGCGAGTTACACACGTCACTTGTATGCAGTATTTTGTAAAGTTACTGTCGTGAACTATTAACATACTTTCTGTCGTTCACTACTTACACTGCTGGGGTGAAACACACACACACACACACACACACACACACACACACACACACACACACACACACACACACAAACATATCACTTTTCCACAGGAAAGGCATCGCAGGAGAGGCGGGGAGCAATGATGGAGTCATGTTCTCAACGTGATATATCTCTTCTGATGATGGCGACTTATATGACTCGACATGGCGCCCTTCGTTGCTGTTACTAAGCTTCTTTCTTGGGCGATCTGAGGGGTAGGGGGACAGCTTGGCGGGAGTGGGGTTGTGAAGTTGAAGCACTGCATGCGGGCAGGCAGGGAAGCAGATAACACGTAAATCCTTGTTATCTCTACCATGGTAACTGGGTGGCTAATGCGGCGGCTAGCGCGATCAACCGAGTCAGATATGAGGCCAGAGGCCTCTAGAGACGTAATTTATTTGCATGCTCTTGAAACTAATGTATGCTCGTGACCCAAAGGGGTAAAGCTCTTCCATCATGACGAGAATATGCGTGCTCCGAAGGATGAGGTCTAAGATAATCATAAACTTTGGCACTCACCATGACATGTACTCATGTGTTGGAACAAAATAGGGCATCTACAGTTACAGCCTTTACTTCCGTAGTGAAAAAATTAATAACCTGAGTACAATTATGTCTATATTTGAAATCTTGTCAGCAAAGAATTTAGTGGCACTTCGTGGGCAGGTTTCAAACTGGGCACAAAAGATAAAGCCTTCGCTAACCACCAAAGTATTTTTTCTTTTTTTAGGAACGGAAGAAGGAACCAAAGGCCAGAAGCCATGAAGATTGTTCCCTCTAAGAAAAAGCAAAACCAAGATAACAGAGGGCCAAATTCAAGATGTGTTCATTTCAGAATGCCTTGACACACTGCATCTGAAAGACTGGAGGTCATAGGCAGTAGGAAATACAAATGAAGGAAAACAGTTCCAGAGGTGACCTGTTGCATACATGAATAACTGGGAGTAACAGTTAACTCTTGCATTAAAGTGTTGGACAGAAAATGGATGAGAGTTTGTTGCTAGATGGGTGCTATGCACCCGCCATAGTGGTGGAGGGATGCAAGCAGGCACTTCAGAGGAGCAGTGACCATTGACGTAGCAATAGAAAAGAGATAAAGATGCAACAGTGCGGAGAAGAGACAGAGGTTGAAGGGAGCCAGTAATAGGACGAGAGGTAACAAGATGAAAAGCCTCTGACTCCACCTTTATGAGCAGAGCTGAATGCAGGGAGCCTCCTCACACATGACAGTCGTATTCTACACAGGGGCGAATACAGGGGCGGATCCAGGGGTGGGGGCGAAAAGGGCTATCCTCCCCCAAGACTGTATCTCGCCTAAATATCGTACCTACTGGTAAATATCACAAAATTAATAAATGAAATCTACGTAGTAAATATAAAGAATTTAATGAAAAAGTAAATTGAATAAAAACATAAATATATAAGTATGTATATGTGAAGATTCCAAACAAAAGGCTGAAACTAGGGCTATCACATGGGACAGGGTAATTCCGTTGGATACTTCGTTCGCTCAGCTCACACGTTCAGAATTTGTCCACTCCGCTGGCAGAGTGAGGCAGGCATATCTCGATCACATAAGAGTAAAGACCTCAATCCCATCTGATGGTCCAACTGTAAAGACTGTCCTAATCCACCCAGAGGCCAGAGCTTTCAAACAAAGCAGAGCAGTGGTAATACAGTTTCTACAATGTCTGAGACGAATCTTGTTTGAATTGCTTGGAGTGCTTCCGTATATCTGTCGGTCTATATGCAGAATACCGCTGAAAATCTTCCATGCTTTCACCATCTCTGTAGACTGTTAATTCTTGTTTATGGTTCGCTGCTGTTTACCAATTTTGAATGATTTTTTACTTTGGATATTTATCTAGTGGCTCCTGGTCCAACATTTAAATTAACATCATAGAAAACTTTATTATACCACCTAACTAGTAAACTTGTGTATGGTAGGATACTTATTGACAGAGTTAGAGAAAGAACAGAGGAATTAGTTGGAGAAGAACAGGGAGGCTTTAGGAAGGGAAGAGGTTGTGTAGATCAGATATTCATTCTTAGATCTTTAGTGGAAAAGTTTCTAGAGAAGGGAAAGAAGTTGTATGCGGCTTTCATGGATTTGGAGAAAGCATAGGACAGGGTGGATAGACAAGGATTATGGAAAGTACTAAGAATATATGGAGTAGATGGGAAGTTGTTGAATGCTGTGAAGAGTATATATGATGGTGCTAAGGCTGCAGTGCATGTGGATGGTGAACTAAGTGAGTTTTTCTCTTTGAAGGTTGGGTTGAAACAGGGATGTGTCATGTCTCCATTGTTGTTCAATCTGTACATGGATTGGGTAATAAAAGAGGTACAAGATAGGGTAGTGGATGTTGGAGTGGCCCTGGTGAGAGAGGGTAGTGATGGAAACTCCCTGTACTGTTGTTTGCAGATGATACTGTGTTGTTGAGTGAAGACGAGGGAGAGCTGCAAGGCTTGGTGGATGAGTTTGGGAGAGTGTGTAAGAAACGGAATCTAAAGGTGAATGTAGGGAAGAGTAAAGTGATGGTCTTTGAGAGAGGTGAAGTCAGTGAATGTACAGCGAGGTTGGATGGTGAGGAATCGGAAAATGTGAGTACGTTTAAGTACTTGGGTAGTGAGATGAGTATGGATGGAGGTTTGGAGGGTGAAGTGCTTGAAAGGCTACAGCAGGGAAGAAAGGGTGCTGGTTCTTTGAAAACAGTGATAAGAAGCAGGGAAGTGAGCATGGAAGTGAAAAAGTTACTACATGACAGTATTGTGATACCAACTCTAACGTACGGAAGTAAAGCTTTGAGGTTGCTGGAAGGACACAAGTCAAGAGTGAGAGCAGTGGAAACGAGTTATTTAAGAGGAGCCTGTGGAGTCACATGGAGAGACAGGCTGACAAATGCGGATAAAAAGGAGCGTTGTGGTGTGGATGTGGATGTGATAGGAAGCGTTAGGAGGAATACACTGAGGTGATTTGGCCATGTGGAGAGGATGGAGGGTGAAAGACTGACGAAGAGAGTGTATGTGAGTGAGGTGGAGGGGGGAAGAGGAAGGGGGAGGCCGAGGATGAGATGGAGGGATGGGGTGGAGATGTATATGAGAGAGGGGGGTGTGAATTGGGAGCGGGGCAGTGAAATGGCGGGGGACAGGGCGTCGTGGAGGCGATTTGTTGTGGCCACCCCGAAGGGGATTGAGGCGTCTGGCAATAGTAGATAGATAGATAGTAATAGGCGTTCACACTGAAAGTGTGGAATGTGTTCAAGCGAGCAAGCGAGCAAATAATGCAGTGCTGAATATTGTCTCATGTGGCTCATCATCTTCCTCTGATTTCCTGACCTGAAAATACTAAAAATAATAATACTAATAAGAGATTACAACAAAAATATTCCCTCACATTTACTAAAACCAACTCTTTCAGCATTCGTTGGGAAATACTGCTGCGTTACTCATGCAACCTTAGATTGTTACTTCTTGTGCAGCCGGCTGTCACGCTAATCTGCCTTATATAAAATCATTTACTCGATTTACGGAAAAACTATTGGGAATTACGGGTTGTCTATGAAATGAAAATAACTGAGGATTTTTAAGCGATTTCCAAATTGATGTATATCTTTCTTGTAACTTCAAAATTGGCTGAAATATCTAAAAAAGTTTGCTACTGTACTACAGACTTTTCTTCCCGACCCCTGCCCCTATTTCTTGCTGATGCGATAAATCTTTTGCTCGGGTACATATGTCTGGGATCCAAACTGTGACTAAATTTGGTGTTCGAGCGAGCGAAGCGAGCGAGAACAATGATACAAGCAGTGACCCTACTGATGAGAAACTGAGAAATTATAATTTGCAGTATAATATACAGTATGTTCGTAACCTACATATTGTTTTTCAGAGTATCTGTTAAAGTAAAAATGCGATACAGTACTTCAAATGATATTCTCATCTTTACAGGCTACTCCCAAAAAAGTCTAAGAAGAAACGGTAGCAGGCAGCTATAGATGACTTTTTAAGGCCTTCTTGCTAGAAAAAAGCAAATCTTAGTGAGAGTTCAAGTTTTACTACACATTCGTCGAATGTACAAGACATCCCTAGCGAATCAACACACACTTTTCAAGAATCAGTGCAGCCACAGAAAGTAAAATCTAATGAATCTCACATTAGTACCAATATTAGTCAAAATCCTTCAACCAGCCCATAAACTAGTGTTTGTAGTTTTTCTGTTAATGACATTGGTTTGCACATTGGAAAATATGTTGACGATTATACATGAGCACAACTATTAGAAAACCCGTGGAAGCCCCCTCCAAATTATAATTTTCCATCCTCTATGCAAGTGAAAAGTGGAAAAGAAGGGAAGAGGTATATTAGCAATGAAAATCACCTGAAGAAGTATATATGGTTAGGACTGTTGATAAGTGGGATT
Organism: Coenobita brevimanus; assembly: GCF_032717465.1. Taxonomy (NCBI): domain Eukaryota; kingdom Metazoa; phylum Arthropoda; class Malacostraca; order Decapoda; family Coenobitidae; genus Coenobita; species Coenobita brevimanus. The sequence goes on along the minus strand of NC_137003.1, from coordinate 16,643,416 downwards.
TGCTAGTTAGGTAGTGCTGGAGTATTCCCGACGATGCTCGATTATTTTTATTTTTTTATTTTTTCGCAACATGTCGGAGCTGCCAGTTAGCTGACTTTTTGTGAGAGGAGGTATTTTGTAAAGTTATACAATATTTTTTTGCCCTTTTTCTCTAATATTTTTATTTATGTGACTGTTTGTTAAATTATGTAATTATATCTCAGTTTGTACTTATGTTAAATAATTTGGAGTGTACAACTATGGATATTTTGGATGTCTCCGAATTGGAAACTGTTGCTTCCCCGAGAATGTAGTTGATAATTCTGGTATACAGGAAGTTTACATAAGTATGGGGAAGGGACTAGAGATTTTTCAGTTCAGTCTGAGTTCAGTTCAGTGTCAGTTGAGTGTCGTTGCAGACTGGATACCTCCGAGACTTGTGGAAACAGTGAAGTGAAATTGGCAAGCAATGGGTATAATTATTAGGAAAATAAAGTCAACAAACGCGAGAAGCTTGTTTACATTCAATGCCTGTGCTGATCTGTGTTCTTGTACACTGAAAAGCTGCCTCTAGGAAGAACAACTCACTGAGCAACGACCTTCCTATACTGTACTACTGCTCTTGCAGCCTGTAACAGTGGTGCCAGGAGTGTGCATCATTAGAAAAATGCTGCACTGAGCCAAACCTTTCATGTATAGGCAGAAGGTGTACATAAAAGAGGCCAAGCTAGACAAGAGGAGGCATCAATGGCTGCAGTTATAAAGCTATTACTAGCACAGAATGAAGGAGAAAAATAACTCAAAGAACAATTACAGGCACAAAGTGTACAATTACAAGCACAGAATAAATGACTGAAAGAACTCAAAGAACAATTACAGGCACAAACTGTACAATTACAAGCACAGAATGAAGGACAGAAAGAATTTAATGAACAATTACCAGCACAGAACGAAAAACAGAAAGAACGATATGAACAACTTGCATAGGAGCAACAGAGGGAATTACAATTGAGGATGTAAGGACACTAGATGCTTTCATGGGGAAAATGAAGGAAGAGAAACAACAGTTGAAGGAGTATGTATATGATGAGCTATGGCAGCAAAACTATGAAGTAAGCAATAATGTGATGGAGTGCAGACAGCATGTAGACAACCAGCTGATGATTAGTGAAGGAACAGTGATGGAGTGCAGACAGCATGTGAATAACCAGCTGAAGCATGTTCTCGACCATGTGAAGATAATACGTGAGAAAACTGAGGCTGTAGAGAAATATTGAGGTGCTGAGAATGAGGCAAGTGTACAGGGAGCATACTAAAAAATGGACAGTGTATGGCGAATCTTGATGGATCTCAAGCATCTAGAGGTAGAATTATAGGACTGAATAATCACAATGTAGGAGTTTTAAGTCCTGGACTTAATTATGATGCTCCAGTTTTTAGGCCCCAAACCAGTGACGTGCATGGTTTGAATGGGGGTCCAATTAAATTGAAGCCTCAGGAATTTGATGGTAGAGTATTTTGTGAAGCTTACTGTGTGCAGTTTGAGGAACTTGCTGATCTGAATGGTTGGGATAATAGGCAGAGGGCAGTGTAGCTGGCTACTAGCCACAAGGGTGTTGCAATGGAAATTTTGGGCCAGATGTCAGTAGAAAAGAGGAACGGATATCAGTCCTTAGTAGAAGTACTGGAGCGCAGATATGGGACCATGTACCAGACTGAAGTTTACAGAACAAGATTCCATAGCTGTGTACGGGCTTGAGGCGAATCCCTAGAGCAGCTTGCTCATGACCTGGAGAGTATGGCATACATGACATACCCTGGAGCAGCACCTAACCTGTTCCCTTTTCTTCAGAGAGTCAAGTTTATCGATGCTCTTCATAGTGCAGAGTTGAAAGTGCAAGTGAAACAGGCACAACCCAGAAGCATGCAAGAAGCACTAGCCAGGGCTCGGGAATTTGAGTCCAACATCAGGTCCAGTACATCCACTTTTCAGGCAGGATGTAGAGCAGGATTCAAGGCAAGAAAGGGGCAGGTACATGAAGCAGAAAAATCTGAAGGAACTTGCTAGTACTGTGAAAAGCCATGTCATAGAAAAGAGGACTGCTTCAAGTGGAAGAGGGAACAGGACAACATCTGAGGAGGTTGCTGGTTCTGCAGGAGGCCGGGACACAAGGAGGAGGATTGTTACAAATGGAAGAAGAAGCAAGAACAGAGCAGTGCAGGAAATCTACAATTGTAACAAAAGGGTGTTGGACATGCAGTGAGGTGGCACACTTCAGTTCTGAGAGTCCAAAAAGAAAAAGGAGGATAAGAAGAAGGACGTGGAAGACCAGAGAGAAGAGGAAAATTAGTGGAGGCTGGTGTTAATGGGCAACCACCAGCCGGCTTTTCCCAAGCAACCCCACCACTGAGAAAATGCACGAGAACTGCAATCGACAGTATGCGAGTTGACAGAAGAACAGACAGCAAGAAGTGTTCCCTGGTGATTGATTCAAACTCATAACAGACTTTCGTGAGGCCTGATGTGTTATATCATCAGTAGCTGCCTGAGTCATCAGAAAAATTGTGTGGCGTAACTGGGCAGTACACAGAACTGAGGGGACCCTTGGATGTCAGGACTGAATTGGTAGGGCAAGAGGCAACGCTTCCAGTTTATGTAGCCGAGATGGACGATCCTTGCCTTCTTGATCTGGACTATCTGATGTGCATGGAATGGGAGCTGGACTTCTATTCCACGAAGCTGAAGGTTCGAGGAAAGTCGGTTCACGTCACAACAGGGAGACATACTAGTTCTGGTGGTGAGGTGAGGATGCACCACACTACAGTTATACCCCCAAAATCAGAACTATTGCTCCAGTGCAAGGTGAGTGGCTCTTTTGACAGCTGTCTAGGAGTAGTGAAGCCTGAAGTGTAGTGAAAGACGAAGACCAGAGTGATAGTGGGGAGAACTCTGAACAGGTGCTAATGATGTGCCGGTAGTTGTGGTCAAATTCTCCTGTTTGCCACAGATCAACAAAGAAGAAATTGTGAGACTGTGCCAGGCAGTGGACCGTGAATGGCATCAGAGGAAGGCCTGTAAAAGGAGTGAGTGTAGTCAAAGAAGATGGGTATCAGCCAGACCACTTACAAGACCTATTTTCAAGAAGTTGCCAATACCTAGATGACTCACAAGCGCTGCAGTTGAGGCAGCTGCTGATGAAGTTTGCTAATGTCTTTTCCTTTGGGGACCTACATCTGGGGTGCACTGATCTGGTGGAGCATTGTATAGACACCTGGGATCACATCCCGATTAAACAGCCAGCATGGAGGATGGCGCCAGCTCAACAGCAAATAATGGCAAAGGTGATGGAGAATCTTCAAAGTCAAGGAGCGATAGGAAAAGTCCTTGGGCATCAGCAGTGGTTCTGGCAAGGAAGAAGTATGGCTCGGTATGGTGTTGTGTGGATTATCGAGCCCTGAATGAAGTGACAGTGAAGGATGCATACCCCTTGCCAAGGATTAATGCCACCCTGGATGCTGACAGGTGCCAAGTGCTTCTTCACCCTAGATATGAAAGCAGGATACCACCAGGTCAAGGTTGTAGAGAAGGACAAGGAGAAAACAGCCTTTTCATATGGGCAGTGTTTATGGCAGTTTAAAGTGGTCCCATTTGACCTGTGCAATGCCCCACCTAGCTTTTCGCATCATGGATCATGTATTGGAACGCCTGCACTGGCGGATGGCTCTCATCTATCTGGACAATGTAACTGTATTTAGACTGACTTTTGACCAGGAATTGGAGAGGCTGTCAGAGGTGCTCAACAGGATTCGAGCAGCTCATCTCAAGCTGAATCCCAAGAAGTGCTACTTGTTTCAGAAGGAAGTGAAATACCTGGGACACATTCTAGGCGAGGGCAGCATCTGTACTGATCCGGAAAAGGTAGCAGCTGTGAAAAACTGGCAGGTTCCAACTTGTGTAAAGGAGCTATGGAGTTTCCTGGGATTGTATGCTTGCTATTGGCGTTTTGTCAAGGACTTTCCAATGAGGGCTGAACCTCTGCACAAGTATCTTGGGAAGAGGCAGAGGTTTGTGTGGACGGCAGTGATTCAGAAACCCTTTAACGAACTCATGCATGCGTTGGCTAGCCTTCCAGTGTTGCCATACCCAGATCAGAGTCAGCCATTTATCCTGGACTGTGACGCTAGTGACAATGGTACTGGTGGAGTCCTGTCACAGAAGAAGGATGAAAAAGAGTATGTGGTGGAGTATGACAGCAAAAAGCTCAGCCCACCAGAGTGGAACTACTTACCCATAAGGAGCTCTTGGCAATGGTGACGAGCCTTGATTTCTTCCATCCCTACTTTCATGGGTCCTACTTCATCATCAGGGTAGACTATCTGTCACTCAAGTGCCTGAAGACATCAAAGAATCCGGAAGGACAATTTGCATGCTGGCTCTGGAAGCTGGACCGGCACAACCGTGAGGTGCAGCACCATCCTGGGTGGGTACATGGCAATGCTGAGAGCCTGAGTCATCAGCCAAACTGCCGACAGTATGGGAAAAACAAAGATTCTGGTAAGAAATGCAGCTGTACTACCATGATAGGGCCAGTGCCAGCTGAAGAAGACTTGAAGAGGATGCAGATAGAGGATGCAGATTTACAACCAGTGCTAGAGTGGCTGCAGCAGAGTACAGTACGACCATCTTGGAAAGAGGTTCCCAGGTTCGCCCCTGCGACAAAGAGCTACTGGAGTCACTGGGACCTTCTTTGTTTGAAGAACGGACTACTGAAGCATCAGTGGGAGAGAACCGATGGCCTCAGAAAGTATTGGCAACTGGCGGTTCTGAAGAAAATTGGTCTGAGATTTTGAATGAGTCTCATAACCAGATCACTTGTGGGCACCTGGGAGTGAAGAAAACTCTAAGCCAGCTGCGACAGAGGTTCTACTGGACTGGCATGCATCAGGATGTTGAAGAGTGGTGTCGGGCCTGTGATGAATGTTGTGCCAAGAAGGGACCCAAGAAACGTGGTTGCACCCCTCTTCATCAGTATCAAGTAGGTACACTAATGGAAAGATTCGCATTGGACATTGCTGGACCTTTGCCACTCACTGAAAGAGGAAACTGGTATATATGGGTCACCATGGACTACTTCAAAAAGTGGCCAGAAATCTATGCCATCCATGATCAAGAGGCTGCGACTGTTGCTCAAGTGTGGGTTGACCAGTTTGTCTGTTATTTCGGAATGACACAAGAGCTACATTCAGACCAAGGTAGAAATTTCGAATCTGCTGTGTTCTGTGAGTGCTGCAAGTTACTGGGGATCAAGAAGACCAGGACGACTCCACTAAGGCCACAGTTAAATGGGATGGTGGAGAAATTCAAATGGACTCTGGAACAAGAACTGGCCAAGTACTGCATAGAGGGACAAAAGGAATGGGACTAGAAATTACTTGCGTTGCTGATGGCATATCGGTCTGGATCCCACGAGTCTATCAGGTACACTCCTGGAAAACTGATGCTGGACCACAAATTATGTTTACCTGTTGACTTGTTAATGGGAAGACCACCTGGTGAGGATCTGCCTACAGACACCTCCAGCTATGCGAAGCATCTTCGGGAAATGCTGGCTGAGGCACATCATCAGAGCCCAGAAGCTCTCAAGTTTTCTGGTGAAATGATGAAGTGCAAGTATGATGCCAAGGCACGTGAGGTAAGCTGCAAGGATGGTGACAATGTTTGGTTATACAATCCTCAGTGGAAGAAGGGACAGACTGAAGCTGCAGAGCTATGAGATGGGCCTTACACTGTGTTGGACTACCTATCAGACGTAACGTACCAGATTCGGGGAGGCAGGAACTCTCGCCCAAAGGTGATGCACGCGAATCCATGGGCCAGGAAGTACAGCTTGGACGTCTCTGAGAAATCGTGCTCTCCTGCAGCTAAGGATGTTGAGGAGGGCCAAGGAGCTGAAGTCCAAGAGGATGGTGACAGTTTCTCGAGGGATGAAGTGCATCAGGAAGAGGACAAGTGGACTGTGTGGAGGAATGAATGAATGAATGAATGAAAATTTAACATGGCGGTGCAACAGCAGAGGTCATATGCCGCCAAATATAAAATTAAAAGAAAGTCAAAATATATATTAAAAAAAAAAAAAACGATAAAAAGCAAGACTGTGTGGAGGAGCAGGGACATTGTCGGAAACGGCATAGGATATGACCTGATATGTTGAAGGATTATTTTATGTATAATACTAAATGTTTAGTGTGGGTTAAGGGTTAACTGTGTATACATTGTGTAGTTTTGTCAGGACGACAAAGGACTAGGGAGGGGATAGTGTTGGGAAGCAGAATATGCTAGTTAGGTAGTGCTGGATTATTACCGACGATTCTCGATTTTTTTTTGCTATGTGTCAGAGTTGCCAGTTAGCCTACTATTTGTGACTGGAGGTATTATTTAAAGTTAGACATTAACTTTTGTGCTCTTTTTCTCTATAATGTTTTAATTATGTGATTGTTTGTTAAATTATGTAATTTTATCTCAGTTAGTATGCTAAATAATTGTTATGCAGTTAAGAAAACTGCATGTTTTGAATGTCTCTGTGTTCTCCGAGAATGTAGTAGATAATTCTAGTATGCAGGACGCTTATATAAGTATGAGGAAGGTACTAGAGGTTTTCAGTTCAGTTTGAGTTTAGTTCAGTGTCAGTTGAGTGTCAGTGCATATTGTATAGCTCTCGTACTTGTGGAAACAGTTGTAGCTTGCAATACTTTGGTAATAGAAACTCCGTGTACAAACAGCTAGATAAGGAGTTTATTACAAGCTCACAGTAAAATAGTCTGCCCTTCTCGGCTGCCTGATATCAAATGATGCAATAACGCCGTCTTCAGGCGTGGGAAAGCATGCTGACCAAGCAAGATTAGTGGGGGCATGTATGCATTGGGGGGGGGGGACATATATACATCGGGGGTAGACATATTGTGGAGGGGGTACACAGTAAAGAGTAGGTGGCAAGCAGTAAATATAATTATTTGGAAAATAAAGTAATTGAACTTAAGAAGCTTGTTTACTGTACATTCAACGCCTGTGCTGATCTGTGTTGTTGTACACTGAAAGGCTGCCTCTAGGAAGAACAACTTACTGGGCAACGTCCTTCTTCTACTGTACTCCTGCTGTTGGATCCTGTGGCAGTGTGGGACAGGGATGTAACAGTATATTCCTTTTCTCATGAAGGTCTCCGTTTTAAGTATTATCCACTGTTTGTAGCAGGGAAAGTTGGTGGATATCAAAACAATGAACTCATGAAGAAACTTGTCACAGAACCTTTTTTTTTTTTTTTTTTTTTTTTTTTTAGGAAATACGCAAAACTCCTTGGTAAGGACGGAGACTTAGAATCACACCGGAATAAAAGTCATCACAAAGATGCTGTAAGTGCTGCTGTAGATTTTTTACAGACTTACCAAAACCAAGAACTGGATGTACAAAATCAGATCAGCACTCACAGATTCACTCGAGTACAAGAGAACAGGGAGAGATTAAAGCCAATACTTTATATAGTCATCTTTCTGCGCCGTCAAAACATTCCATTTTGTGGACATAGAGATGATGCCTCATGCGATCTGATGCTGACAACAATTAGCGAATTGCTGTGAATTCATGTTAGAGCTGGGGACAAACATCTAAGTTCATCAAGTGCACGAGCAACATACATAAACTAAACTGTACAAAATGAGATAATCAAGTGTTGTGGAAAATACTGTTTGTAATATCTGAGACAGTCTGCCAGTCAGGACTCTATGTAATAGCACCATATTTGATGAGACTACATATATTGCCCATCAGTCGCTGTTGAGCATTGTTTTGCATTACATAGATATTCAATCAAGATCAGTTGGGGAAGATTTTGTTGGATTCATAGACCCTCGCATGCAGACAAATATCAAAGAAGAGACTACACAAGAGCCCTCCCTAACCGGAGAAGACACTGGGAAAGCTTGTCTGCAGATACTGAGAGAAAATTCATTGGACCCAGTACACTGTGTCGGAATTACAACTGACGGATGTTCAGTTCTGGTGTCTAAAGTATGTGCAACTGTTGCTACTGGGTAAGTTGTAGCTCCTCATGCGGTACAATGTCCATGTTTCAGTCATTCCTTAAACCTCTCCATCTCTAGGTCATCAAAAATGCAGGCAGTCAGAAGTACAGTAGGTGTCATGAAGGAAGTCATTAGCTTTTTCTCTGCGTCCTCAAAAATAAATCATGTTCTTAGAAAGACTCTTGGACGTCAACTAACAGGCTTATGTGAAACAAGATGGGTAAAAAGGCATGAAAGTGTACTCCTATTCTGTCAAAGCTTACTTAAGCTGGAAGACGTGCTCTCTGAGATTACTGAATGGAAAGAATATGTTACTGCAGCCGATATTGCAGTCTTCTAAGGAGTGACCTACGTACTCTAAGATCGAAACTTGAAGGTGAGCTGTATGTTTGGAGGAAGCATTTTCTGCAGGAAAAAGAGAAAAGATTAAATAGTCCATAATCAATGGATGCATTCATGTGTTGTGATAAAAATTTATATCCTTCCATTATATACTGAACTTGCAGATTATTATTATATTACTTTTATCAAAAGGAAATACTTGGGAATAATTCTCCTATTCTGAAATAATTTTAAGTGAATTCAAAAATGGTACATTGATCAAATTATTAT
>NC_137003.1:16617021-16634649 GCF_032717465.1 Coenobita brevimanus | reverse complement strand
ACATCTCTAAGGCTTTCAGTCGAGTCTGGCATAAATCTTTAATTTCCAAACTGTCCTCCTACGGCTTCTATCCTTCTATCTGTGCCTTCATCTCCTAGCTTCCTTTCTGGTCGTTCTATAGCCTGCTGTTGCTTAGACAGCCATCGTTCTTCTTCTAGATCTATCAACAGTGGTGTTTCTCAATTATCTCTCCTATCACCAACTCTCTTCCTTTTATTCATCAATGATCTTCTAAGCTGTACATCTAACCCTATCCACTCATACGCTGATGATTCCACCCTTCACCTGTCCATTCGGTTCCCGCAACGCCCATCTCAGCAGTTACTTCAGCAAACAAGGGATGAGGCTATGGCACACTTAATGTCTGACTTAATCAGCCAATATCTCTGACTAGGGTAAAAATAATATGGTTGTTTTTATTGCATCTAAGACTCCAGTTCTTACACCTATCAACCCGACAAAATTTTCCACAGGTGTATACTAATGTTTAATAATATTCAAGCTTAATCCTGCATCATCCTTGAACATGCTTAGGGTTTCATTTACTCAGGACTTATCTTGGAAAGATCATATTACATCTTTTGTAAAATCTGCTACCAAGAGATTGGGTGTGCTAAGCCAACTCCGCTCTTTCTTTACCCCTGCACAATTGTTGACTCTATACAGGGGTTTTATCCGCCCCTGTATGGAGTACAACTCTCATGTGTGGGGAGGCTCCCAACATACAGCTCTTCTCAATAGGGTGGAGTCAAAGTCTTTTCGTCTCATTAACTCTCCTCCTCTTACTGACTCCCTTCAACCTCTGTCTCTTCGCCTCACTGTTGCATCTTTATCTCTTTTCTATCGCTAGTTTAATGGTCACTGCTCCTCTGAACTGTTTGCTTGCATTCCTCCACCTCTACAACGGGCGCGTAGCACCCGTCTGGCAGCAAACTCTCATCCCTTTTCTGTCCAATTCTCTAATGGAAGAGTTAACCGTTACTCCCAGTCTTTCATTTATGCAACAGGTCACCTCTGGAACTGTCTCCCTCTGTCTGTATTTCCTGCTGCCTATGATCTCCAGCCTTACAAACGCAGTGTGTCCAGGCATCTCAAAATAATCGGATCTTGAATTTGGCTCTCTATTGTATTTTGTTTTTTTTCTTGGGGGGAACTGTTACTGCGGGCTCATGGCCTTTGGTTCCTTCTTCCTCGCATTAAAAAAAAAAAAAAAAAGCTAATTCGAGTGACGGCATTTTCAGTTAATCCGGGTGACGTCATTGTTAATTAATCCTTGTGACATCTTCTTTAGTTACTCTGGGTAAACATTATTAGGTAGGCTAATCCAGGTGACATCATTTTAGTTTATTTTTCTCCTTACCTGGAAGTATCGATCCACTTCTTAAAAGCCTCCCGTATTGAAGGGGTTTATTAACCTACGTCAAACCCCTCTAGCTAGAAAAATTTACCCTGAGCTGAGTAAAACTATAAGGTATTAAGCTACATGTAACACCTACAGTTCGAAAATCTTTAAAAAAAAAAAAAGAGACAGCATGAATTAAAAAAAAAAAAAAAAAAAAAAGCACGGTAGAGCTCAGCTGGTTAAAACTTTCAATATCTCCATGACTCTGCCTCAGATAAATAAAAACGTCTGCTGTTAATTAAATTATAAAGGTGGATCTAAATAAAATCGTCAGATAACAAGAATAAAATGTAATGGGCATCCCTGGGCTCAGTGGGGTTCAACATGACCCTTAACTTCCGCCTTACCTCATCCAGGGCAAGCCTGATGCAGCGGCGGGTCAAGTTCATGGTTAGGTGCGTCAGCTCCGAGGTTCACTAGGGCTGAAGGGGGTGAGTAGCGTCTATCACCACCTGAGGAAGGATATGCAGATATTCTTAGATTATAGGACAAAGGTCGTGAGTGTGTGTGTGTGTGTGTGTGTGTGTTTCTATTTACCCATATAGTTATTGATTTATGCACCACGTTGCGCAGTCATCTAGTTTTTACATTATTCTAAAGAAATCAAGAAGGAATAACCCTTACCATTAAAAAAAAAAAAAATAGAATGTACATGATGTTGGAGAATAACGAAAAAAAAGAAAATTCATTGAATGGCAGAAGACCGAGTGCTGAGAATTGACGGGAAGCTGAGAACTGACTGAGTGCTAAGACTTTTTTGGACACTTAGAATTATTCGGATGTTGTGAAATGATCCTAAGAAATTATCTGGTACTGAGAATTGATCAGGTGCTAGGAAGCGGTTCGGCGCTGAAAACTAAATTATGCTGAGAATTGATTTAATGCCGAGAACTGATCAGGTGCTGAGAACTAATAGGGTGGTGTGAAGTGAATGAGTCCTGAGAACTGGCTGGATGCTGGAAAATGATCGGGTGCTAAAAAATGAATGGTTGTTCAGAATATGGTTGATGCTGGGGGCTGAGCGAGTGCTGAGAATTGGTTGGTATTCAGTGCTGTTTGGACCCTGAAAATTGATTGGGTGCCGAAAATCGATTGGCTCTTGCGAATTTATCAGTCCCTTGTGGCCTCTCACTCAACATAAGCTTAATCTCGAGAAGTTAATATGAAATGCCCACAAAAGGTTACCGTACTGTTTGATCAAGCTTGTTTTAAAAAAGACTAGTCCACAGTAGTCCACTCTTGATCGCGATGATTCTAGTATTCTCTTCCAACAAACACCAGATGATTTCATTCAGCTGAGAGAGTGATGGGAACCTGAGTGTGTTAATACTAGCACCACTAACCCTCTAATGGTCGGGACAAATCAAGTATTCTATTCCAGCTTATGTCAGACGAACTTATACAGCTGAAAGTGAGTCATAGGAGCCAAAGACCATTAAAAGTTTAGACTACATGACTTTCTGGTATTTTATAGACAACATATTTAACGTACAGGAAGATGTAGAAATTCGGGCCTAGATGAAAATAGTAAAAAAATAAAAAATGGGGAACGCAAAAAAAGTGGCAGAAGAGAAAAATGACAGAGGACAAAAATAACAGCAGACAAAAAACAAGACACAAAATCGTGGAAGATCAAAATGAAAGAAGACATAATTAAGCATAAAGAAAAACAGAAAAATAAGCAAAAGACAACTTATGACAAAATGAAAAATGACAGAAGACAAAAAATGACAGAAGACAAAAATAGGCAGACAACAATAACAATATATATATATATATATATATATATATATATATATATATATATATATATATATATATATATATATATATATATATATATATATATATATATATATATATATTGCCAGACGCCATAATACCGTAAGGGGTGGCCATCTGACTTTGAGTTATTTGTTTTAGGGGGAGGGTCACTAACCCTCCACCAACCCACTTGTTGGCACGAAGGGAACACGTATGGTTTGGTTATATTGTTGCCACTCAACGCTGTAAATGGTTTCTTGGCTTACACTCAGTGTAAAGCCACCTGTAAAGGAAAGAAAAACACTAAAAATGACAGGAAAGATGGGAGAAATAGGAAGAAAAGAGGGCAGGCACAGAAAAAGACTGACAAGGGCTAAGGAAGAAGTAGGCAGCACTACATCAAGTGAATGGATGATGGTCGCCACCACCTACTATATACATATATGTGTGTGTGTGTGTGTGTGTGTGTGTTTGTATCTATCTATCTATCTATCTATATCTATATCTATATCTATCTATCTATCTATCTGTCTATCTATCTATCTATCTATCTATCTATATATATATAAGGAAAAAGGGCAAAAGACAAGTTATAACAAAATGGTTGAAGACAAAAATTGGCAAAGGAAGAAAACGAAAAAGGTCAACAGAGAAGAGCCTGCATGTGTGCTTTTATAACCTTTTTAAGCCAAAAACGAATGCTAAATTATATCTTCGCTATTTCCAGGCGATTTAAAGCAAGTTTGGGAAGACATTTTGTACTGAAGGGGTTGACTCCAGCTAATGTCTTTTCCAAGTTGAATACAATCGTCTGACAGCAGCAAGAATATGGTCATAAAAAGGCAGTATCGTAATAAAGCGGTTAACAAACATGACTTCGTAAGAAAAGTGCTTATATCCCAACTGATCGTCTGCTGAAAGTTAGGCAGATGATATGATCATACTGTTATATCGTCCTCCCAACGTGATTAGAGAAATGATCAGCTCTCTTAAGTCAGTCCATCTTCTATCAATTCTTCCATCTTTCTATCCATTCATCTGTTCATCCGTCCATCTGCCCACCAATGGACATCTGTCAAGCCATCCATCCATTCATTATTCCATCCATTAGTTCATTCAACAATCCATCCATCCATCCACCAGTCCACCCATCCTTTTATTATCCATATAATCACCAATTCATTCATCCATCCATCCATCCTCCCTTCCTTCCTTCCTTCCTTCATTCCATCCTCCCCTCCTTCCTTCCACCTGTCCATCCATCCTCCTTTCCTTCCTTCCACCTGTCCATCCATCCATCCTCCCTTCCTTCCTTCCACCTGTCCATCCATCCTTCATCCCTTCCTTCCTTCCACCTGTCCATCCATCCTCCCTTCCTTCCTTCCACCTGTCCAACCATCCATCCTCCCTTCCTTCCTTCCATCTGTCCATTCATCCATCCTCTCTTCCTTCTTTCCACCCGTCCATCCATCCTCCCTTCCTTCCTTCCATCTGTCCATTCATCCATCCTCTCCTCCTTCTTTCCACCTGTCCATCCATCCTCCCTTCCTTCCTTCCACCTGTCCATCCATCCTTCCTTCCTTACTTCCACCTGTCCATCCATCCTCCCTTCCTTCCTTCCACCCGTCCATCCATCCTCCCCATCTGTGACTCACAGCCGACCCTTCATGCTGTCTCCTTTCCCAGGCCTGCATATCAACACCTCGTTAGGTAGATACTCCGTTAATTGGCCACTGCCCGCGATCGTTCGCTGGTGGTGCGCTTTCTGTGGATTCCCTCTCATATTGGTCTCACAGCCAACAACACCGGTGACCTCCTTGCAAGGACTGCCTGTGGACTGGATCCGCCTGCTGTGAATGCTACTAACACCTCCCCCCACTTGCTACAAGCAGATAATACGCAGAGCAGACCGCTCCCATATTCTCCACCGTAGAAATGCTGAGAGGGCTCACAGTGCGTCTATCCAACGTAATGACCACTTTCTCCCTCGTTCCCGTAGATATCGTCGCAGTGGTCTTGTGGTTCGTCGACATAACGTGGTGTGTGCCCGCCTCATGCTGGGCTACCGACCTGTGAGGCAGGTGGCTGGGGCGGGCAACGCACCTCATTTCTCCTGTAAGCTGTGTGACGCACCCACTGCCAACACCCTTGACCATTATTGTCTGCAATGTCCACTTGCCTCTGATTTAATACCACACGGACTCATATTACTGGACACTTGTAAACATTTGTTGGAAGATGATAACCTAGATGTTATGCTCATGCGTCATCCACACTTTGGTGGGTGTTAATTTGTTATAGCTAGACAGTGTGTCCTGCGTGGCACGAGTTCCGCTGTACTCACCTTACATATGGCCGCATGGCACTGTAATAAGTTTGTCGCCTTCGGGCGTAATAAATTAATCAAGTCAAATCAATCTATCCTCCCTTCCTTCCTTCCATCTGTCCATCCATCCTCCCTTCCTTCCTTCCACCTGTGGGGGCACGGTGGCTCAGTGGTAGAGCATCAACCTCGTAATTGGGGGATTGCGAGTTCGAGCCTCGCCTGGGACTGCCGTGTCGGGAGTGGTAGCGCGCTTCTGTAACCTAGCGGGGCTATATGATCCAATACATGGTCTAGCTAGGAGGAACGCCATTTCTCCCATTTCCTTCCACCTGTCCATCCATCCTCCCTTCCATCCACCCGTCCATCCATCCTCCCTTCCTTCCTTCCACCCGTCCATCCATCCATCCTCCCTTCCTTCCTTCCACCTGTCCATCCATCCTCCCTTCCTTCCTTCCACCCGTCCATCCATCCTCCCTTCCTTCCTTCCTTCCACCTGTCCATCCATCCTCCCTTCCTTCCTTCCACCTGTCCATTCATCCTCCCTTCCTTCCTTCCACCTGTCCATCCATCCTCCCTTCCTTCCTTCCACCTGTCCATCCATCCTCCCTTCCTTCCACCTGTCCATCCATCCTCCCTTCCTTCCTTCCACCTGTCCATCCATCTTCCCTTCCTTCCTTCCACCTGTCCATCCATCCTCCCTTCCTTCCTTCCACCTGTCCATCCATCCTACCTTCCTTCCTTCCACCTGTCCATCCATCCTCCCTTCCTTCCTTCCACCTGTCCATCCATCCTCCCTTCCTCCCATCCACTTGTCCATCCATCCTCCCTTCCTTCCTTCCTTCCTTCCACTTGTCCATCCATCCTCCCTTCCTTCCTTCCTTCCACGCATCCATCCATCGTCTCTTCCTTCCTTTCACCCGTCCATCCATCCTCCTTTCTTTCCTTCCACCTTCTATCCACCTAGCCACCCTCTGTGGCAACGAATGTGGTAAAGGATGTGGTTTAAGTGGGTGACAGGGAAAGTGGATTGATGGATGGATGGATGGATGGAGAAAAATGTGTATGGGTTGATGGACAGGTAGGCTACAGATAAGGGTGGATGAAGGGATAAAGCGGACATGTGCACACTGTGCAACACACACACACAAACACACACACACACACACACACACATATATATATATTTATTTATATATATATATATATATATATATATATATATATATATATATATATATATATATATATATATATATATATATATATTCACACAGAAGAATACGAGCACATACACACCAAAAATATCCAAACACACACACACACACACACACACACACACACACACACACACACACACACACACACACACACACACACACACACACACACACACACACACACACACACACACACACACACACACACATCATACAAATACACCACAAACGCATGATGTCACAGTCCACCATACACACAACAGACAACAACCCAGCATCTCTAGCCTGTGTTGGTGGTTTTGTGGTCCATCCTGGCGGAGTGGGTTGCTGTCTCCGTGCCTCAGGTCTGGCAGTTAAGGTCGGCCTCACAGTTGCAGCTATTTGTTCCTACCTGTCCTAATACCCGCTCATTCTCAGGTGTGGGTTTTCCTGTCGTATTCCTTTCAGCTGTTGGTAACTGTTGCTAGGAAATGAAGACTGAGACACTGACTGGTTTGTTTTGCATCAGAATAAATGTTTGGGACTGGCGTTGTTACGACATGTATGAAAGTACCGTAAAACCGTCCGTTGTTAAGGCTCTTAGAACTATGTAACAAAAAGAGCAACAACACCAATCACAACTATGATAAGCATATATTCATGCCTTAAAACACACACACACACACACACACACACACACACACACACACACACACACAAATTTCTACATACGCTACAACCTTCTCCACACGTCCCGCACGCTTCTTACGACCCAGACACTGAGACAATAGCCAGTTATCAGGCGAAATAAAGTTGATGGTGCAATGCAAGAGTCCCTCACGAGAGCACAGGAATGCAGTGTGGGCAAGAAATATCCCCAAGTTGATCTGGTGACGCAATTGCTGTTTATCCCTTACATCCATGACAACGGATCTATCCACAACATCCTTTCTATCATCAACATCTCTTTATCCACCCCATCTATTTACAACATCCCCACCATTCTTCCCACAACAATCATTCTATTCACTACATCCTCTCATTTCACAACATCCCTTCTATTCACAGCATTCCTTCAACCCAAAACATCTTCTCTATCCACATCAACAACATTCCTTTTATCCATGACATCCCTACAATTATATCCATGACATTTCTTCTATCCACAACGCCCCTTCTATCCACAATATCCCTTCTACTTACAGCATCCATTTATCCGCAATATCCATTCTTCCTGCCCTTCCTTACCGCTCTGCAGTTCACGGGGGTTAATCTTGCAAGAAATTATACGCACATGCTAAAATTATGCCCGAGTTGAACGTTCTTCAGGTAATTATGATAATGTGAGGTGTGTGTGTGTGTGTGTGTGTGTGTGTGTTTATGGGGGTAGAGTGGGCGGTGCTGTCTGTGGGGGCGAATGTGTTTAGTGGATGGCTTTGCATTAGTGAATGTGTTTGGCGGCTGTTTTTATGTGGATGAACGTGTCTGGTAAATGTGTGTGTGTGTGTGTGTGTGTGTGTGTGTGTGTGTGTGCTTGCCTACAGCTGCAGAAAACAATCCACACTTCTAAAACCTTTAATATTCCCCATCGGAACGTAGGAAAAAAATCAATCAAGCTTTAAGAATGCTAAGGCACGAAGGGTCAAGCTTTGTCTCGGATTTTCTATTCTTGCTGGGAATTTACAAGGATTCTATATGTGCCAAGGCGCTAGCAAGATCCTCACAAGCACCACTAAATCTTTATTCAACTCCAAAACTCTCCCTAACTGAATAATATTGGTGTGATTTTACGTCAAAGGGGAGTGTGTGTGTGTGTGTGTGTGTGTGTGTGTGTGTGTGTGTGTGTGTGTAGGAAATCAGAACAAGCTAATGTTTGTTTACTCGTATTTATCTATTTATTTGTTTATTAATTTATTAATCCTTTCAAACGTTAGACAATCAGTTTGTGTAAGGAAGCAGAAACACTAAGAGGAAAATTTATCTTCCTCCTCCTCCTCATCATCACCATCATCATTTTAACTCTATTCTCAAGACTGTAAATGGGGTGTGCAGGAGTCAGAAAAAGGAATAGGAAAACTATTGACAACAATTACAGTGTGAGGTGTGGTTGAGAGGCGTGGCAGTGAGTGGGTACCGTAGCGTGAAGACTGATGTGTGTGTCAGTGGGAAATGAGGTACTGTGTGGTGGGATAGTGTGTGTGGTATGTTGGTGTGTAATGTAGACGTCTGAGGTGTGTGCAAGGTGTGGGAGTGTGAAATGTGGCAGTGTGAGGTAAGACAGTGTCAGGTGTGGGAGTCTGGTGTGTCTGTGGTGAGGCAGTGTGAAATATAGAAGTGATAGGTGAGAGAGAGAGAGAGAGAGAGAGAGAGAGAGAGAGAGAGAGAGAGAGAGAGAGAGAGAGAGAGAGAGAGTTGGGGGGGGGTGATTTGGCAATGTGAAATGAGCTTTGGAGATTCTTCAGTTCCTTCTTTTCTTTATCAATTTATTCATGCATATGTGCCCACAATATTATCTTGATTTTATTCATATTCGGATTGTCGATTTTAAAATGTTAAAACTGCTGAAAACAAAAACAAGGTGCACCATGTGAAATAAATCGCCAAGAAAGAGGTGTTAGGGAGCCTCCTCAGTCGACGAGAATACGACCCACAGACACACGAATTGCTTGGTGGTATCTGTGTCAACACTTTCCCTGCCCGTCTGTCTGTTTTACCGCCCTACCTTCCTGCTGGCTTACTTGCCCGTCTGGTTGCCTGTCTCCTTGCCTGCTTTTCTGTCGGCCTCTCTGCCTGTTTGTCTGTCTGTCTGTCTGCCTCCTGTCCTCTTGCCTGCCGTGTTGCCTGTCTGCCCATTTGTCTGCCTGTCAGCCTGTCTCTGACCGTCCGTCCAACTGCTTGCCCGCCTGCCTGTCTTCCTGTTTGTCTGTCCATCTGCTTCTCTGCCTGCCTGTCTGCCTGTATCTACCCATCTGCTTCTCTGCCTGCCTGTCTGCCTATTTATCTACCCACCTACTTCTCTGCCTGCCTGTCTGCCTGTATGCCTGCCTGCCTGTTCATTCGCCGTTCACCGGGCTCAAGGTTCACATTGGGAACTTTATTGCATCAGGCCACAGTACATTGTAGTCGGGATGACAAATAAAATCCACAAGGTGACCATGGCTACTGATAGGAGCGTGTCTAGGAGAAGATAAATGCGCCACAGAATGAACAAGACGAACAATTTTGCTAAGTAAAGGTCACTGGCTTGGAATAAATTGTTTTGTGTCTCAGCACGTGCGTGGAGTAAAAAAAAAAAAAAAAAAAAAGAATTAATATGTGACACACAAGTGCTAACGTTTTAGACACTGCGTATATGGTATGTGCATGAAGTTTACATAAGAGAATAGGTATACATAACTGTGCATTTATACACACCAATAAAAATGCATGTAAAGTTTATGTATTTTTAGAATAAATGCTGTACACACACACACACACACACACACACACACACACACACACACACACACACACACACACACACACACATACAGTACATGCATACATACATACATACATATATATATATATATATATATACATATATATATATATATATATATATATATATATATATATATATATATATATTACCTTGTGCAATTATATGCAGTCATACACATGCATGTACTTTATATCTTTATGTGCAAACACGATAACAGTGCATATTTCTGAAATCATCCTTACGTATCTCTGTCAGCAGAAAATGTCAGCATTACTGTATCAACTTCTTTACGACGATGGCATATTAGTATACGCTTATTGCCTCCTGCTCATTATTTTTAATTTTAAGAAAGACCTTTCGTACCTGACAGGATAACCAAGGGTTCTATACTACCCCTGCAGTCATGCAGTTCGAAATCTCTCTCTCTCTGTCTCTCAGGAAAAAATGGGTATAACAAAAACAAACCTAATTAGATGTTCTCGGAGTGGAGAGGTTACCTAACATGAAATTTTATGGCTTTGCCACTGGATTGGAGGCGAGAATTCCGAGGAATTGAATAAGGAGTAAATGGAATGGTCATTTTTGCTGGAAACTCAGATAGTAGTCATCGACCCTCTGTGTATGCCTCTTTTCCGCCACTGGATCAAAACCACTTCAGTGATAACAGAGGGAAGTACGGTTAAGATGATGCTGACGGTGATGATATATTGTTCAATGGTTCAGTTTGCCTTTTTTTTTTTTTTTTTTTTTTTTTTGTTCCGGGTCTTGTTTGGTCCTTTTGTAATAATGAGAGCAAGTGTTATGATGATGATGATGATGAGAATGACGATGATGATGATGAGGATGACGATGATGATGATGATTAAAAATTCTAGATACATATGAAGGCTGAACGTGCTTTTGCCGTCTCGTTCCCACTTCACGACATTCTCTTTCTAAATACAATTCCAGTTCCGCTTAAACTTTCTTTTCCTTCCAACTTTTCTTCTTCTTTCCCCTTCACCTCCAACCTTCTCCACCTTCTCTCCCTACCACCCAGCCTGCAAGCTCATTCCTCTCGATCCCAACATCTACCTTCTACCCTAACCACCTCAAACTCCAGCCTCTCCCCTCCGTCTCCACATCCATTTTCTCTCTGTTCCACATCTGCCTCCACTCTCTCCCTTTTCACCACCACCATCTCCACCCTCTTTCCCATCCACTTCAATCTCCATCCTCTCTCCCTTCCACCTCAACCTCCACTCTCTCTTTTTCACTATCTGAAACTCCTCCCTCTCTCCCTTCCATCATCTCCATCTCTCCATCTCCACTCTCTTTCCTTTCCATCTTCTTGCCCTACCTCTCCCCCACAGCTAGCGACCCCAATCCAACCTTCATTGTGGCAAGGTAATTCGTTTCCCGGGGTTAGGTAAGAGTCAGTCATTACTGGGGCAGGCCGTGCTTGCATGCTGCTGCTACACTGTTTCCTCTTCCCCTCCCCCTCTCCCTTTCATAATACTCTCCCTTTTTTCCTTTCTGACACTCTCTCCTTCTCCTCTTCCTTTGTCATCCCTTCTGTTCCTCCCTCCAAATCTCCTCCTCCATGAAACTCTCCCCTTATCCTTTCCCTATCACTTTTCCCTTCGCATGCTTCTTCCTCCAATCCAGCCATTCTGTTTCTCTTTCTTGCCAGCCTTCCCTTCTCTTCCTCTTCCTATGTCATTCCTTCTAGTCCTCTACCCTTCTCCCCTTTCCTCCATGACACTCTTTCCTTCTTCTCCCCCTACCACTTTCCCATTCTTCTTCCATTGCCTAACTTTTCTGTTCTTCCTTCTCACTCCCTACCACTCTCTTTTCTCCGTATTAACCTTTTAGTAGATACTCTCATCCTCATTCTTTTCCTTCTCTGCTGTTTCTTCCCTTCTGCATCCCTTGTAACGTCTTTCTCAGCTATTCATGAACTTTCCTTCATATTCCTTTCCTTTCTCCTCGTCCTTCCTCCCTTCCCTTCCCCTCCATTTCACTCTTCCCTTCTTTTGTTATGCTTATCCCTTCCTCCTTCCTTGCTACTTTCCTCCTTCCCTCTCCACTCCTTTCCTTCGCTTCCTCATCCATCCCTGCCACTCTCTCTTCTTCCTCTGGTGTTTTTACCCTTTATTTTCCCCGTTCCAGCCCTTCCCCAACTGACTACACCCTTTCTTTGCCATCTCCTCTCCTTTCACTGATCCACCTGGTGTACAAGCCTACACCTTTTCTATCCTCAATGACCTAGAGCAGATTGTACAGCACCGTACCCGTATCCCTGACCGCCTTGGAGAGAACTTCAACATATTTGACCTCTTCCTTACAACTAATCCTTCTGGTTACACTGTTAATCTTTTCTCTCCGTTGGGTTCCTCCGATCACAACCTTATCACCTTAACCTGTCTTGTCGCTCCGGTACGGCCTTTGGACCCTCCAGAGAAACGTCGTCTGTGGCACTTTGGAGCTGTGGACTGGGAGGCCCTCAGGCAGTACTTCTTTGATTTTCCCTGGAATGATTATTGCTTCCAAGGCCGGGAGCCATCTGAGTGTGCCTTGCGCATTACGGAGGTTATTCTCTCGGGCATGGAAGCATACATTCCTTTCTCATATCTTTTGACTAATGCACGAAACCCTTGGTTTAATCACGCTTGTTCTAATGCTGTTCGCAACAAGGAGAGGACCTATAAAAGGTATCGGAGCCAACCCACCCCTGAATCACATTTTTTTTTTACGTTTCTGCCCGGAATCGTGATACGTCTGTTCTTCGCTCTGCTAAAAATGATTTCATCCGTACTAAATGCTATCAGCTCTCCAACTCGAATTCTTCCCGTTCCTTCTGGCACCTTGCCAAAAACCTTTCTAACAACTTTACCTCATGATCCTTCCCTCCTCTTTTCTATTCTGATTACTCTGTAGCTATTTATTCTACTGATAAAGCAGATCTCTTCGCTCAGACTTTCTCCTCCAATTCCACCTTAGACGATTCTGGTGCTGTTCCTCTATCACTTCCCCCCTCTGACTTCCTCATGGCTGACATTAAAATTTCTTCAGTTGATGTATTTTCTGCCATTACAGGCCTCAATACTGACAAGGCATATGGGCCTGATGGAGTCCCTCCTGTTGTTCTCAAGAACTGTGCTTCTGTGCTTATACCCTGCCTAGGCAAACCCTTTCGCCTTTGTCTATCAATCTGTACCTTTCCTTCTTGCTGGAAGTTTGCTCTCATTCAGCCAGTCCCAAAGAAGGTGACCATTACCAACCCTCTAACTATCGTCCAATTGCTTTAACATCCTGTATCTCATAAGTTTTCGAGTCAATTCTTAATAGAAAAATTTTAAAGCGTCTTTCCTATCACAACCTTCTTTCTGATCGTCAGTATGGGTTCCGTCAGGGACGCTCCACTGGCGATTTTCTCACCTACTTTTCAGACTCTGGTCATCCTCTTTTCGGGACTTTGGCGAAAGCTTTGCTATTGCATTTGAGATCTGAAAGGCTTTCGATCGAGTCTGGCATAAATCTTTAATTTCCAAACTGCCCTCTTAAGGTTTCTATCCTTCTATCTGTGCCGTCATCTCTAGCTTCCTTTCTGGTCGTTCTATAGTCGTTGCTGTAGACGGCCATCGTTCTTCTAGATCTATCAACAGTGGTGATCCTCAGGGCTCTGTCCTATCACCAACTCTCTTCCTTTTATTCATCAATGACCTTCTAAACTGTACATCTAACCCTATCCACTAATACGCTGATGACTCGTCCTTCACCCTTCCATTCGGTTCCCGCAACGTCCATCTCAGCAGTTACTTCAACAAACAAGGGATGAGGCTATGGCACACCTAATGTCTGACTTGGCTCGTATCTCTAACTGGGGTAAAAATAATCTTGTTGTTTTTAATGCATGAAAGACTCAGTTCTTACACCTATCAACCCGACAAAATCTTCCACATGTGTCCCCACTAATGTTTAATAATATTCAGCTTAATCCTGCATCATCCTTGAACATGCTTGGGGTTTCATTTACTCGGGACTTGTCTTGGAAGGATCATATTACATCTCTTGTAAAATCTGCTTCTAAGAGATCAGGTGTGCTAAGCCGACTCCGTTTCTTCTTTACCCCTGCACAATTGTTGACTCTGTACACGGGTTTTTTCCTCCCCTGTATGGAGTACAACTCTCATGTGTGGGGAAGTTCCCCACATACAGCTCTTTTCAATAGGGTGGAGTCAAAGGCTTTTCTAATCATTAACTCTCCTTCTCTTAATGACTCCCTTCAACCTCTGTCTCTTTTCTATCGCTACTTTAACAGTCACTGCTCCTCTGAACTGTCTGCATGTATTCCTCCACCTCTACGCCGTCTAGCAGCAAACTCTCATCCCTTTTCTGTCCAACCCTCTAATGCAAGAGTTAACCGTTACTCCCAGTCCTTCATTTATGCAACAGGTCAGTTCTGGAACTGTCTCCCTCTGTCTGTATTTCCTGCTTCCTATGATCTCCAGTCAATCAAACGCAGTGTGTCCAGGCATCTCGAAATGATCAAATCTTGAATTTGGCTCTCTTGTATTTTGTTTCTCTGTAGGAGTGAACAGTTATTGCAGGCTCGTGGCCTTTGGTTCCTTCTTCCTCACATAAAAAAAAAATCTCTACCCTTTTCGAACTTCCTTGAAACTTTCCTTTTCTTTTTTCCTCTGCTTCTGCTCTTCCTCTTCCCCTCCTGGCTCTTTTCTTCCTTCCCTCTCCCTGCTACTCGTCTATTTCTTTCTACGCCAACGGTTCCCTACCCCTCCTCTCAGTTCCATTCCATCTTCCCCTCCCATTACCTTCCCTTCTTCCCCCCAGACTATGCATACTGTACGTCCCATTTCACTTCCCCTCCCCTCTCTCCCCATTCGCTCCCCTTCCCTCCGCCCTCCCTTTTTTCCTTCGCCTTCATCCTCCCTCTCTCCCAGTATTCTCCAACTCAGATTTCGTCCCTTCACTTCATACCCCCATTGCCCCCCCCTCTCTCTCCCCCTACCCACCACCCCCGTAAATTTCCACAACTCTCCCTCTCCCTCCCCTCATCCCTTTCCCTGCTCCACTGCCCTACCCTCAGCTCCACTCATCCACTTCTTGTTGTGGATGGTCGGGTCTGATCAAACTCACTCTTTGTTGTTGTTTAGCAGAGTGGACCACGCAGTTTCTACTTTCTCTGTGTGTCTGTCCGTCTGTGCGTGTATTTCCTGCGTTGTTTTTAATGCTAACTAATTTCTTGATTTTTTTTTACTGGCTATTTTTAGAGCGAGCGGTGAAATAAAAGAGAAGTACATGAGCATATAAACTATACGTCGACCCAAATAAACAGGTACTCAGATCAAAACAACATTTAGCAGTTTGAATGGAAATCTCTAAACTGACTTGCTAAATGAAATTGAAAATAATGTGACATTGCACATGAACAACTCGAGTCGTTACTAAATGAAAATTTTAGGTATGTTTAATTCCGTCAGCCGGAGTTTGAATTCTATTTTAATACCTTCAGACGATTATATTCAGCTTAGGGATAGAAATCACGTTGTGATGGGTTTAGTGGAGACTGTTTGTAACCCTGGTACTAAAAATATCTCTCCAAAGCTTAACAAAATTATATGGAGGAAGCAGGAATACACTCTAAATAGTAGACTACGTCATGGGAATGATTAGGGTTCACTGGTGCCCATTCAGATTGCTAAAAGTTATTTTAAACTGACAAATTATCTATTCGGGGCAACAATTTTTTATCAGAGGGCAAAAGGGACTGGAAAGAGATACTAATACTTTTAGTACATGTGAATTGTTTCTACTTGTGATATTTCTCTGTGTTTGTTAGAGTGAATGCATTCCATCCACATGCTGAGAACTGTGTTTATTTTGATGAGGCACCAGCTTGAACCCTCTATGGTTTATTAACTACATAATGATGTATACTCATACGGAACACGATATGGAATACGATGCTAATCGCCAGTAACGCTTTTAGCATGAAAGGCGCTTGTAAACTGAATAAAGTCGTCTGCCGTAGCCTCCCCTGGTAGAGAAGGGATTAATTATTGCAGCCTCAGGTAAGAGCCTTACCTGATATGCAGCTGTTGATGACGTATTGAGCAACATGAGACTGGCCAATAACTGAAGGTGCTGACGAACATCTATTTTGTTTTGAAGGGGTTGGTGATGTCTAAATCTAACCCTTCCTGTTCAAAGTATTGCTCCTAAAGTAAGTATAATCAACCGAAAACGACAAAACTGTGATGAAATAATCGTGCTGGCGAGGCTAAGGAGTAATATGAAAAATAAATGACTAAGAAAGAAGTGTTACGAATGTCCATAACCAACAAGGTTATGGTCTGATGAGGTAGGGACGATTAAAGTAAATTACCTCTTGTCTATAAATCCATTCAACACCCAGCCATTGTGAAAACAGCAGATACAACGGAAACTAAAAAAAAAAAAAAAAAATGTAATTCCTTGATTATTGGTAAAGATAATCATTATATTTAACTTCCTCCTCCTCCTCCTCCTCCTCCTCCTCTTGATCATCATCATCTTGCCAGTACTGTGCGTGAGGGTGGGTTAGATTTAGAAACAGGATAAACTAGAGGGGCACTCAGTGGAGCGCATCTCTCCGACAAGGGCAACGTAATTTCCAAACCACGCTTCATAATGGGTTAGGTTTTCTCATCACTGATTAGGGTTTCGCAAAAAATGTTTTGCAGATCCAGAATCTGTAATACGATCCGGATCGGTCTCCAAAGTTAATCGATTGTTCCCTGGGACATGGGCCATCTACCCACCAATTTGGTCCAAATCTCTCTTTTAGTTTTTTAGGAATCCTGCTAACAAACAAACAAACAAACAGGGGTGAAAACAGTCTCCTTGTCGGAGAGAATGAGAAGGGCAAGCACAAGAGGAAGAAAATAAGCATTATAGTACGGTAAGTATTAATGGACCACATATTGATACTAACGTTGGGTCTGGTTAGTACTTGGATGGGTGACCGCCTGGGAACACCAGATGCTGTTGGCATAACGTTCTCCCTACGTGTCAAGTGGGGTTGGTGGAGGATTAGTGCCCCTCCCTGTAAAACAATTAACTCTAAGCCCTTGGCCACTCCGTTTGGGATACATGGCGTCTGGCAATGAATGAATGAATGAATATTGATACTCCTGTGTTTGGCAGAAACAGGATGAAAAGTATACAAAGAATGTACAACTGTGGACATGAATATCGATATATTTTAGTACCACAAATAATGAAGACAGTGAACAATGACTTCTGAAACACAATAATGCCACCTTTGAAGCCCAACAAACTTCTTTGGAAATTGTGTGAGTTTCATAATTGCCGGGAGAAAAACTGAAACGATAATATAGTCCGTAACTGCACAAGAGAAACGCAACTTGTGTGTGAAAAGATGCAATATTGCAACAGCCGGAAATAATTTGAC
>NC_137003.1:16392021-16614521 GCF_032717465.1 Coenobita brevimanus | reverse complement strand
GTGTGTGGTAATCATAGGGGCATTTGTCTTCTTAGTATAATAGGAAAAGTGTATGGTAGGATACTTAATGACAGAGTTAGAGAAAGAACAGAGAAATTAGTTGGAGAAGAACAGGAGGCTTTAGGAAGGGAAGAGGTTGTGTAGATCAGATATTCATTCTCAGATCTTTAGTGGAAAAGTTTCTAGAGAAGGGAAAGAAGTTGTATGCGGCTTTCATGGATTTGGAGAAAGCATATGACAGGGTGGATAGACTAGGATTGTGGAAAGTGTTTAGAATATATGGAGTAGATGGGAAGTTGTTGAATGCTGTGAAGAGTATGTACGATGGTGCGAGGGCTGCAGTGCGTGTGGATGGTGAACTAAGTGAATTTTTCTCTTTGAAAGTTGGCTTGAAACAGGGATGTGTCATGTCTCCATGGCTGTTCAATCTGTACATGGATGGGGTAATAAAAGAGGTACAAGGTAGGGTAGTGGATGTTGGAGTGACCCTGGTGAGAGAGGATAGTGTTTGGAAACTCCCTGTACTGTTGTTTGCAGATGATACTGTGTTGTTGAGTCAAGAAGAAGGGGAGCTGCAAGGCTTGGTGGATGAGTTTGAGAGAGTGTGTAAGAAACGGAATCTAAAGGTGAATGTAGGGAAGAGTAAAGTGATGGTCTTTGAGAGAGGTGAAGTCAGTGAATGTACAGCGAGGTTGGATGGTGAGGAATTGGAAAATGTGAGTACGTTTAAGTACTTGGGTAGTGTGATGAGTAAGGATGGAGGTTTGGAGGGTGAAGTGCTTCAAAGGGTACAGCAGGGAAGAAAGGTTGCTGGTTCTTTGAAAGCAGTGATAAGAAGCAGGGAAGTGAGCATGGAAGTGAAAAGTTACTACATGACAGTATTGTGATACCAACTCTAACGTACGGAAGTGAAGCTTGGACGTTGTTGGAAGGACACAAGTCAAGAGTGAGAGCAGTGGAAATGAGTTATTTAAGAGGAGCCTGTGGAGTCACATGGAGAGACAGGCTGACGAATGAGGATATAAAGGAGCGTTGTGGTGTTGATGTGGATGTGATAGAAAGCGTTATGAGGAACACACTGAGGTGGTTTGGCCATGTGGAGAGGATGGAGGGTGAAAGACTGACGAAGAGAGTGTATGTGAGTGAGGTGGAGGGGGAAAGAGGGAGGGGGAGGCCGAGGATGAGATGGAGGGATGGGGTGGAGAGGTATATGAGAGGGGTGTGTGTGAGTTGGGAGCAGGGGAATGAAATGGCGAGGGACAGGGCGACTTGGAGGCGATTTGTTTGTGGCCACCCCAAACGGGATTGAGGCGTCTGGCAATATATATATATATATATATATATATATATATATATATATATATATATATATATATATATATATATATATATATATATATATATATATATATTGTATATATTTATGTATTAGTGCAGGAGCATGTGCAATCCCGTGGGCATTTTTGTAGAAAGCATGGCACCTATTCAGATATCTAAAATGCAATCTCAGTATAAATAAAAACATAGGTGGTAGTCTGATATCTTGTTAGATTCAAAATGGAGGCCAGAATAAAAACTTGCCGCTTAGCGATAATATTAATTCTTATTCTTGCAGCTAATATCACAGGACTTCTCGATTTTAATGATCAATATATCAAATTATATGTTTTTGGTGATGCCAAATCTGATTCTGACCTTGAAAAATGCATTGCAATGGCCTGTGTCAATTTATTTGGATATTTCTCTACTATCGGAACAAATAATTACATCTATATACATGTAACTCAGTTAAAAAGGCCCAAAATATAAAAAAATACGGCATATATTTCAATATTTGAATCAAAAAGCCTCCGTTAATCATGAATTTGAATACAACAGAGAAAGATTATTTACAATATATATTGTTTAGTGTTTAGATCAGAATATATAAAAAGTAATCATGCAACAGCAGGAATAGGTCATCAGGTTTTCCTAAACAGACTGTTGCCCAACATGCTTTTCATTTAGTTTTTCTAACATCATTTAGTTTTTTTCTGTCAATTAATAAGTGCACGTAACACTAGTTGAAATGTCACTTAAATGTGCTATTAGAATAATGGCCTGGAATAATATGTTACACACATTTACCATACATACATTTATCAGATAACTAGCGATTCATATATGCCTGATCAATTATTACCTTTAATTGTACAGTGCATAATTATGCTGTTAAATGTTTTACTCACTGTTCAAGTTGTCTTAAAAGATTCAACCAGAGAGCTATATTGTACAATAGTCCCTGTATGAGTCCTTTGCTGACATTTTATGTTCATGAATAAAAAGTATAATCTATGAAATGTAGCACTAGAACAACAAAAAACCAACATGGCATTATGTGCTATGCCTATGTATATTTTCATCGCTAAATAACATCTTAATTTTCATAATCACTTTCATCTTCTAACACTATGGACTCTGTATTTTGACATTCTTCCTCATTATCAGAGCAAATGCATAAATCTGTACACCTCAAGTCTGCAATGCGATAAGAACTATGGCCAGTGTAACAGTCAGACTTTCTACAGCCACACTTAACCAAGTGAATCACTGTACGTGGTGCTGGTGATTGTTTGGTCATAACTGGTTCCCATTCTTTACCATCAAACTTCCACCCATAACCCTCAGGTGATGACAGTCTGGGATTGGTAATTCGATATACCAATAACTGGTAATGTGTACGCAATATGGCCTCCAGGAGTGTCTCAGAGATTGGTGGGAGTTTTTCTGACTCATTCTGCTTCTTCTTGAAAAACACCATATTAGGTCTTTCAGCCTGGAAATACGAGTCTTTGGAAGGTAAATCTGACAAACAAATTTCTCTATGGAGGTAAGTATTTTATCTGTCGGTCGGTCACTAGAGCCTAGACTTGTCAGTGCTGATAGAACATCATCCTCTGCTTCCTGAAAAGCTTCCCAACAGCTAAGTTTCCCCTTGCCAGCAAAACTACCTGTGTTATCTGCACCACTGACGGCATGAAATGGTGGAAGAGCAGCAGTTCGATTTGGACCAAGTGCCTCAACAATTGGTCTCAGAGGATGATGTGTGTTGAAAAAAATCTGGATACCGCCTGCTAACGAAAACAAACACGTCAGTATCTGGGGAATGAATCTGTAGAGTTGTTGCACCTGAGGCTGTTGCATCCAGAGCATGCAGCATATGTTTGGTGTCTGCCTCTTCTTGGTTGCTGTCAAGGAAGCTTATATCCCTGTGTGTGCCTTGACACTTGCTACCACTAGCCACAATTACATTTCGCTGATTTTCAGCAGTTGCTGTCAGCAGTTTCTCTGCCACATATGTTGTTAATTCATGCTTTGTTTGTGTATGAGACAACATTTTCTTCAAGGATATGCTGGCAATGTTTATTGTGTCTGTTATGTGATAAGCGACTGTTGGTTGCCCTCCTTGTGTTCTTTCTCTAGTGGCCAGTTTCAGTGAATTTTCTACATCATTTCTGTCAAATATTGGGCACAGCTCATCAGAGTCACTGTATTTCTGCGAGATATGTTCTATAAATCTTTGTGCAAGCTATGAACACTGCCTCACGTCCTTTGGCTTTGCAAAAGCTTGGACTTCAGCACTGCATCAACAATGACTACTGTTTTCATTGGTCCTTCAGGTGTGCCGTCATTCTTGCTGGTTGCACTGGTCATGGTTTCATTATTTCCAGGAAGCTTCTCTAGGATGTCCATCAAACTGCTTTTCATTGAACAGTGAAGCATTGCACGAACGGGGGCTAACAGAGATCTGGGTACAACAGAAAATTTATATTTCCTCACTGCATCTTCCAAGTTTATGTCGGGCCTAGCTTTGCAGACAACGAATAGTCTTGCAAACAATGAACAATCCTGTTTCAGCTCAACCACTTTGTCACGAGTTGATATTCGTGTTTTGTTTACTGTACTCTTCCATGTAGCCAGCTTCTGTTTCTTCACTGGGGCCCAAAGGGTTTCAGATGAACTTTTGATTTGTTTAACAACAAATGCCCCAAACAATTCTTGTCCAGTCTCATCTAGTTTGCAAATATCCTTTGTGACATTATCAGGCATGACTAGTTTGGTAACCAAGTTGAACAGGTCATCTGTATCCACTGCATAGGGATTTGGAAAGCTCTTAAAGCAGCTACAAGCTTCAGAACACTGTTTTCATGGCGTTGCAATACAGCTGCAGAAAGTGCATGGTGCTCTGTTCTGGCAGAAGAAATCCAACCTGCCATATGCTGGGCCTCAGAGGCAAGTCTTGCCATCTCAGGTGATATGAGGAAAAATATTGGGTCAAGGGTAATTCCTATCAGTCTCCCTTAACCGCTAAGAAAAATTCAAGGAAATTAATATATTTTTTTCCAATATTTCTACCTCTATTTTTAGATTTTGGTCCAGAATTTTCCATAATTTCTTAAAAATAGCGTAAAATTTCATTTCAGCTTAGTCAAAAACATGCAATTTGATGAAAAGATCATGAGAATCGGCCTATCCTGTCAAATTTTATCCGTATACTAAGAAATATCAAGATCGCTTGGCGACCATTTTCAAAATTGGCCGCCATTTTGAATCTAACAATTTTCTCAGACTGCCACCTTGGTTTTTCTTCTAGATGACGATGTCCCTAAGACATCTAAACAGGTGCCATGCTTTCTTCAAAAAGTGCCCACAGGATTTCATATCTGCATGATATATATATACTGTAGTGCAGGTGCGTATATGGCACCTGCACTATATATCATCATCATCCGGACCTCCTTTCCCATCCTAGGGCAGACCACATGTGGTACAATGAAGACCTGTACTGCCGAGCTGCAAGCCTCATTTGAGGTACAATTAACAATGGTTATAAAACAATGATACGTCTAATGTAAACTACCTTACATATATATATATATATATATATATATATATATATATATATATATATATATATATATACTGAAAACTTTGCGAGAATAGAGAACGCGGTCTGATGTAAAACTGACGAGTAGATCAGTGCTACTCAAAGTGTGGTACGCGTACCGGTGACGGTACGCGAGCCATCGTCTGCCGGTATGCGGAGATTTGTATTATTATGGCTACATTGTTCATTTACTCACTCATGTTAGAAGTCATTGCTATCCAACTAACGAATGCGATATAATGAACAGCAAAACAGTGAACTGAATACGCATGAGACCCCCCAAAAAAAAAGTCAACTTACTTTTATTATCTATTCATTATATTTTTCCTGTATAAATGAATATTACTACGAATGTCTCGGATCGTAAACAATTAATTATATGGCACAAATATGGTACTGGTCAATGGCACACTGGGAAGACTTGTTACGTCAGTGATGACTGCCCTTGGATTGGCTTGCTTCACTTGCACATTGAAAAAAAAAAACTGCCGGTCCGCCACATAAGATAGTTTGAGAAGCACTGGAGTAGATAACTAACAAAAAGTATTCCATGATTCTGGGAACGGTTTACATTATACATAACGTTTGACACAAAGCAACTGGATTTCATGCTTAGGTTACAGAGAGAGAGAGAGAGAGAGAAAGTAAAGGAAATGTTGTGTCAGTCGGAAACAGAAAGTGTTGAAATAAAAAGCAATGAAGTTTTAGAAGAATTCCTTGATTCTGTCCAGTTTTAGCAGAGAACAAGCCGGTAGGCGACGATGGCCAGCTCTATGCTGGCAGTTACCAGGCAACGAATAGTTGCCTTGCAACCAAAACCTTGCAGACACAACTAGGCCATAGGCTGGTCATTGTGTCTAGGTTTGGTCAGAATCGGTTAATTCTGACGGGTAGAAGTGCCTGCCAAAATGTAACAAGAAAGAAAGAAAAAGAAAGAAAATGCAACTAACAATAAGGGCAGCATGGAACTGGCCAACAGCAAGATATCATGCAAAGGAAGTATCGAAAGAAGAGAATGTTCTGTGAGTGCAGGAGAATGTGATGGGTGTAAGAAACAGAAACTAGAAAATAAAACCTACTGCAGATTAAAAATCTGTAACTTGATATGAAAAAAAAGATTATATAGTGAGAGAAGGCCAATAGAATGGTAGATAAGGCGAATGTGGTGGGTGTAAGACACATAGGCTAGAAAATGAAACCTACTGCAGAGTGAAATCCTGTGACTTGTTATGAAAAAAACATTAACCCGCCCCGTCCCGACCACTTTTTCACCACTGGTACCCCCAATCCCGACCATTTTTGGACCCAAATCTTTTTTTGCTAAAACTTTCGCTTTTGGTCAGAAACAATGGTCAGTCACGAAGAAATTGTTCCCCGGGGTCCATAAGTGCCCTAAACAGGTATGCCTTGGTCACACCTGGCGCCGTGTTCTCTGTAGGTGGTCTGAGCCTCTAACGTTTACTATGGTATTATAAGTCTGGGAAACCAATGAAAGTAAGTAGATATGTATTTATTACAAACATAAAAACACGTGATAACAAAGTAAATTGGAATTTATACAAAAATAGAGCTGAAATAAGCATTGTACCATCGTGCGAAACGAGCAAAATTGGGCAGACTGGTCACGATGAATCGCTAACATTCCTGAATCATGATACATATCATTTTTTCTACTTACATAATACATCTACAATAACATTATACCATTTTACATTTTATTGAACTGTTTTCACGTATTCACAGGCCTTTCGATAACATTTAGCGTAATGTTAGCGCTTATTTACGTAGTGAGTGAACTCGCTGTGACTGTTGTTTCAACACGTATTGTGTTTTTTCTACTTATATAATACTTTCCTAATAACATTATACACTTTTCAACTTTAGAGAACTGTTTTGAGATAGTTTCAGACCTTACGTAAATATTTAGCGTAATAATAGTGCATAATAACACACACGGTGAAGTCGCTATGACTACTATTTCACCTTACAACCTATTTTTGAACTTATATAATAATTCTCCACTAACATTGCACATGTTTACACTTGATATAATTGATATCACATAATTTCAGACCTTACGATTCTACTGAGCGTCATATTATCGCGTACTTACACAGTGAGTGTTATCGCAATATCATTTGTTTCATCTTACACTAGTATTCAACTTATAAATTACCTTACTACTAACATTACAACCTTTTCCACTTTATATAATTCCTATCACATACTTACTGACCAGAATGTTCTACTGAGCGTAATATTTTCGCAGATTTACACAGTGGGTGTACTCGTGACATCAATTATTACAACTTACACTATTTTTCAACTTATACGTTTTATTCATGCTAACATTACACCCGTCTCCACTTTATATTCTTGCTATCATATATTTACTGACCAGAGTGTTATACTGAGCGTCATATTTTCGCAGATTTACGCAGTGGGTGTAGTTTTGATACCACTTCTTTCAACTTACACTATTTCTCAACTTATACATTACTTTCCTGAAAACATTACACCCGTTTCAACTTTATATATGACTTAGCACCTACTGACTGGCCTTACCATTATAACGAGCGTCATATCGCCATCCCACACAGTTTCAGTAGTGTAGGAAATTATGGTACTCTTTGAAACATGGCTGAAGGCATAACGCAACATTGCACTCGACACACTCGTACCTTGTGTCTTTTCTCTGAGTGGATGGTCTGACTGTCGAGTGCTTGCATACATGGCAGCGGCGCTGGGGTTTACGACAGTTTGGGTTGGAAGGGATTGTGCTAGGATAGTGGCGTCCTGCGAGGCGTAGGGGAGTCTGGGCACCCATGGGGGTGCGGGTGCGGTGTGGGGGGTCTGTCTTGGGCATGCTTGGCGATTATTTCACGTGCCAGCTCCCTCACAAACCCCTCAAAGGTCTCGGATACTCCAGTGGTCATGGCGTGCAGGTAGTGTGCGTTCAGGACCGTGATGTCGAGCAAGTGCAAAAAGAGTTTCTTGTACCACTTCATCATGGTCCTGGCACAGTCAACACTGGAAATCATCGAGTCTGACTGATCCACTTGCCTCATGTTCAGATTATAGTCCAGTACAGACTCGGGTTTCCAGACGTTGCGCCTCCTCTCGCTACGGTGATCCACGGAGTCTGTGCGGTGCATCAGGGGGCTGTGAACAGTTGATAGGAGGCAAACTTCCCTGTTGTGGTTCCACAGGGTGGCAAGGATGTTATTGGCCTGGAAGAAAACCACCTCGTTCTTGTCAAGTTTCCTTCCTATCTTGACCATATGGCGATGGTTTCTCTTGACTGTACCACAGACTCCGGTGTCATGTTGGTGGAGGAACCTAGTGAGAAGAGGGCTAGTGTACCAGTTGTCCAGGTACAACACATGACCACGATGAAGGTACTCCTCTATCATTGTCTTCACCACGGCTCCAGAGAGTCCTATACTACGATCTTCTGTTATATCTGTCTGTGCGCCCGTGTACAAGACTATGTCTTGCACATAACCAGTCTTACAGTCACACATAACAAAGATCTTGAACCCGAAACGGTGTCTCTTGCTGGGTATGTACTGCCGAAAGGAAATATTGCCTCTCCAAAACACAAGACTCTCGTCTATGACGAGATCTCTGTAAGGATAAAATGAGGAGCGGAACATTTCCCGTAAATGATCAAATACCAGCCTTATTCTCCTCATTTTATCTGTGGTATTTGCATTGGCTGGATCTTCTGCATCAAAAAAGTGGAGGCGGCTGAGAATATGCTGAAATCTGTTACGACTCATCACCTTTCCAAAGAAATGTGTGAGGATCATTGGGTCAGTTGTCCAGTAGGCAGGAATTTGGTTTTTCCTTACCA
Organism: Coenobita brevimanus; assembly: GCF_032717465.1. Classification (NCBI taxonomy): domain Eukaryota; kingdom Metazoa; phylum Arthropoda; class Malacostraca; order Decapoda; family Coenobitidae; genus Coenobita; species Coenobita brevimanus. Next base: position 16,605,738 of record NC_137003.1, on the reverse strand, counting down.
CACCCATCAAGAGAACCAGGGCAAAAAATAAGAACATCTCTGAAATTGCAACGGGATAGTCATATTGTTGGAAATGCCTGCTCGTGGTTCCCAAACGTTCACTTTCACGGCGCTGTGTTCGTGAAAATATATTGGTCTGTTCCACTATGCACCCCACAAACGCCTCCCCAAAGAACAAGTGGAAAAAATCCACCCTAGACGAACCCGCATGCACACCTGGAGCCGTGCAACCAGACCGCCACTCCTCAGTGAAAGGGTGAATGATGGGAGTAAAATTACTCCCATCTTCCCAGTTCCACGAGACACCACCGTCTCCAGCCACGTCCCCATCGTCCCCTTCATCAGGGTGGGGTGGTGAGGGTGGTGGGGGAGGTTGGGGAGGTGGAGAGCAGCGCCTCTCATCACTCGCACTTCTCTACCCTCTCCCTTTTCCTTTACCCTTTCCCTTCTCTTTCCTTCCTTTCCCCACATCCTGGGGCTGTGGGGAGGAAGTTTGGGAATATTGTTGGGCGAAAGACGTGCTGGGGAGTGGCTCCACCTCCTCTCCCCTAGGCCTACGTGCACCACGTGCTCGTGCTGCCTCCCTCACACCATTTTCCCCTTCACCCCCCACTCCCGCCACACCACTTTCCCTTTCACCCCGCGCTCCCGCCACACCACTTTCCCTTTCACCCAGCACTCCCACCACACCACTTTCCTCTTCCCCAGACAAAAGACTTGCACCATACCTGATATGTCTTCTCGCCCCACCTTCTGATCCTCGGGGTGAGATTTTTTCTTTACCCAACCACGAGGCGATATCACGTCCTAAGCCGCCGTCATCCTCATCGTCCTCATCCTCATCCTCATCAGATTCAGGATGGAGAGATAGCCGTGCACGTGGTTGGGGAGCAGGCTGGCCTTCCCTTGCCTTATGGTATGTCACATACAGCTTTTTCCGGGGCGAAGGGACCTCTTCATCACTGCTTGTTACTTCTTCCTCTGGCTGGACGTAATCGCGATCCACCACATCATCGTCAAGTGGAGAATCACTATCTGCAGTGAAGGCTTCCAGGGTGGATGCAATTTCGTCGTCTGAGAGACCTTTCCGCGCCATGTCTGACCTGGGTCACTGCTAACAGGTGAGTGACCGAGACAAGGGCGAGCGCGGGTCAAGCAGGGTCTGGGACGCTGCCTGCCTGGTGGCAGGTAGGGGAGCCTTGGGTAGGTGGGTGAATCGAAAATCTCGTGCGAATTTTGAAAATTGTGGAAATTATGAACCTTGCAATTGCAGGACGTTGAAGTACGTCAACGGGATTGGCAGTGACAAAACGTGAGGACGTGGAAGTACGTCGATGGGACGCCGTGGGTTAAATGGTGATAAGAGGCCAAGAGAATGGTATATAAAAACGAAAACACGACCAAGAAGCACGGGCCCTGTAGGTGGTTACGAAAATGCTTATATAATGCTAGAAGCTGACAGACTGAATTACAGTATACGCAAGAAAACTAACTAACTAACTAACTATATATATATATATATATATATATATATATATATATATATATATAAAACGGTGTTAAGTAGAAACAGGTTGAGGAACATGCTAAGAATGTACAAAGAAAACAAAAACTGGTGTGAGTGTAGATGGAATGTTGCGACAATTGAAAACAGATGGAAATGAAGATAAGAGTGAGGTATAAAAACAATTGCTGTACGTGTATCAGATTTTCAGTAATGTTTTAATATCAAGTAACTCTATATAAGAAAGGTTAAAGATCGCGGTGGGTATATGCTGAAGGACGACAAAAGTGGAAAAACAAAACTGGACATAAAAAAGTTATATGTTTAAAACGCATTTGTTTGAATCATGTGAATGTTTATATACTATTCAGTAATTTTGCTGTGTAGATGAAACATGAAAAAAGTATTAACTGTAACTGTAAAATTTTGTAAGAGTTCACATCAAGTCCACTGCAGGATCCGACCTTCATTTATATAAGTTGAAAAATAGTGTAAGTTGAAACAAGTGATATAGCAAGTTCTCTCACTGTGTAAATATGCAATAATATGATGCTCAGTAGAATAGTAAGGTCTGTAAATATGTGATAACAATTATATAAAGTGGAAACGGGTGTAATGTTGGTGGAAAAATATTATATAAGGTGAAAAATAGAGTGTAAGTTGAAACAACAGTCATAGCGACTTCACTCGCTATGTAAATATGCACTAATATTACGCTAAATATTATCGTAAGGCCTGTAAATATGTGAAAACAGTTCTATAAAGTGGAAACGGGTCTAATGTTAGAGGAAAAGTATTATATAAGTTGAAAAATGAGAATGTGAGTTGAAACAACAGTCAGAGCGAGTTCACTCACTATGTAAATATGCACTAACATTATGCTAAGGTTTATCGTAAAGCCTGTAAATATGTGAAAACAGTTCGCCAAAGTGGAAAAGGATACAATGTTATTGGAAGAGTATTATGTAAGTTGAAAAAATGAAACGTATGATGAAACAACAATGTTATTGAATCATCTGTGAACAATTTGGGCGTTTCGCTAGGTTTGCCTGATGGAACAATGCTTATTTCACCTTTATTTTTGTATAAAAACCAATATGCTCTTGTACTACATGTTTTTTTGTTTGTAATAAATAAATATCTACCTATTGTGAATGGTTTCCCATACTAATCCCTACCATAGAAAACGTGACAGTCAGAGAGCACCTCCATAGAACATGGTACCAGGTGCAAGGAAGGTATACCTGTGTAGGCCAGTTATAGACCCCGGTGACCACTTTCTTTGTGATTTTCCATTGTTTCTCACCAAAAGCGGAGGTTTGAGCCAAAAAAAATTTTCTCCAAAATTGGTCGGGATTGGGGGGAGTCAGTGGTGGAAAAGTGGTTGGGACCGGGCGGATTAAGAAAGGATGGTACTGACAGTTTTCATAACCAATTTCAATATTACATTTTTTCCCCTAAGCTGATTAAATCACTTAGAGTTAGCAGTAATATATATTTTTTTAAACAACAGAACTGAGGAAGAAAAAAAAAAAAAATCCATACACCAGATTACTAGCGTCCTCCATTCATAAAATATTTGTGACGGTTGGACTTGAACAGCTGTAGGTTGAAGTTTGGGGGAACAACTCCAAGGAACCGAGTTCCTGAGAGATGCAATTCGGGGAATAAAAGAATTCTGATGGGCAGAAGTTCTGCAGTGTGGCTGTGTGACATTCCAGTCATGAGCTCTACCAGATGCCCGTATAGCACGAGGGAAGGCATGTAGAGATGGCACAATGGACGCAACTTCATTTGAGCATTTGCCGGAAAAGTATCTGCAAAATAATTCAATGAAGGCAACATTCCTTCTTACTCGTAGGGGAGAACGTTTATTTAAAATAGCAGGGTTATTAATAAGTCCAACAGCTTTGTTCTGAATTTTGTCTTGTTGTTTTAGTGCAACCTCTCCACATCCATTCTACAAGGGTGAGCAATATTCTAGCCAAAAGAGCACATGACTCTTATGAAATATAGCTAACTGCCTGTCAATGAAGAAGTTACGGACTCTGTACAATGATCCAAGTTTCTTTTAGGTGGGTGTGGCAAGTAATCTGACATGAGAGGTTCATCTGAGGGCATTGTTAAGTAAAACAATGAGAATTTCAATACTCTTGGAGATGGGAAAATTAGTAGCACTGAAGGTAATATACGAATCTGGCAATATCTGTCTATTAGTAAACTGTATATATTTGGTTTTACTAGCATTAAATGAGACAAGGTAATTTTGTCCCTATTCACTGATTGTAGATAAGTCTTGATTTATGGAGATGGCTGCACTGAGGTGAGAGTTAGAGATATTAAACTTTGTTAATGGATGTTTGAGTGTGAATGAATTTGGAAGTGTTGAGTCATCTGCATATGAATGGATGGGACTGTGAGTGACAGATAAAAGATAATTAATACGAACTAGGAATAGGGTTGGTTCCAGAACTGATCCTTGTGACATGCCAGCATTAATTGAGTGGAAATTGTAATATACATCATCTACTTTTACTCTTATTTTTCTGTTCCTGAGATATGAGGAAAGCGGAGGAACCATTTGCCGTTTGCCCATTGCAAGGGAGAATGGATAGCAAGGAATGGTGCCACACCCTGTCGAAAGCTCTAGAAATATCAAGGGCTACTGCATGATTTCTCCATGTTGGTCAATTGACTGATGAATGGTATGAGTCAGGAGACTGAGTATGTCAATGGTGGATCTTTCGTGGTGAAAAACATATTGTCTGTCGCTAATTTAGTTGTTGGATTCAAGGTGTTTAACTATGTACAGTCGTGGCCACGTATAATCCCCTACCCTCCTGTATCCTGTGCCTCAGGCTGGCTCCTTTATGCGCAGCAAGTCACACTGGAGTAAGAGGGGCTGAGAGGGAGGGGCCAGAGAGAGAGAGAAGGGAAGGTGGGTGGAGGGACGAGAGATGGTACTTGGGTGGAGTGAGGGAGGGTAGGAAGGGAAGGGACAATGAAATGCGAAGTTGTGGCCACATAATTTGTCTATTTTCTTTCATACAGGGCATCATATAATGGATTTACTATTCGGTAGATAGAGCTCCATTACACCTTGTATAGCGGCGTCAGAAAACAAACATTAGATAGGTGGTGATTTCAAGGACTGGCTCGTCAGAGAAGTATACTGACGTCACAGATTAAATATTAGTGCAGAGCCATCGAGATTGTGTGGGCCCAGATTGCCAACGCGTGGAAGCCAGAGAACGAGAGGTCACAGGCCCGCCTCCTCCAGCACACCAAGGACCAGTGGGAGCTGTTCAGACGAAACCAGCAAACCATCAACGACATTGCTTCCCCTTTGCCGCGAAGCCTGCACGAGGTTTTTAAGGCATGAGGCCACTGGACTACTTACTAAGGCGTTCCTGGTTGTTTTGGCTTGACCAGTGTTGGAAAACATTGACATAGATATATTTTGGGTGTTTGGGTAGGATTTTGTTTCATTTTCCCTCTGACATTATGATAGATACCGTTATCATATCCACCCATGTGCACAGACATCCAATTTATTTACCCTTTATGCACAGTTATTTTAAATAGTCATTTCATAGTGAGATGTCATTAAATAATCATTGCATTGACATGATGGTGACTATAGAAGGAGTATACCGCGAGGGTGATCATATTTACTGTGGACACAGCCATGTCATAAGGTTGCATATAATATGTAGTTCCAAAAATTAATTACATGTAAGGGTAGAGGACGCTTCTTACACAAAGACTACGGAAGTCAAAGCCATCCAGATTCCACTCTGCGTCTGAAGTCAAAGTACACAGATAAACACACTAATGTTTAATCTGTCATGTCCGTATATTTCTCTCACGAGCCAGTCCTTGATATCACCACCTATCTGAAACTTGTTTTCTGACGCTGCTATACAAGGTGTAATGCAGCTTTATCTACAGAACAGAAACTCCTTAATATGATGCCCTGAATGAAATAGACAAATTATGTGGCCACAACTTCGCATTTCATTCTCCCTCCCCTACCTCCCTTCCCTCCCCTCCCACACTCCACCCAACATCATTGCTCGTCCCCCCACCCCACCTTCCCTTCTCTCTCTGGCCCCTCCCTCTCAGCCCCTCTTACTCCAGTGTGACTTGCCGCGCATAAACGAGCCAATCGGAGGCACGGGGTACAGGCGGATAGGTGATTATTTATAGCCACGACTGTACTTATTAATCACAGTCTCAAATACTTTACCAAGGGAAGATGTGATAGCTATTGGTCTGTAATCAGAGGGGTCAAAAGAATTTCCTTTCTTTGGAACTGGGTGGATATTGGCTTCTTTCCATGAATTAGGGAATGTAGAAGTATGTAGGCATAGTCTAATAATGTAGCTAGAACTGAGGCAAGTTCTGGGGAACACTTTTTCAAAACAATTGGAGGAATTCCATCTGGGTCTGAAACTTTATTGGTTGGTAAATTGTCTAGGATGGATTTTATGTATCCTGTCTGCATTTTTTTAAGTGGAACAATCTCTGGAAAGTTAAGTTCTAATAATGAACACAAAACATCACCATATTGATGGATTTAAGAGTAAGATGATTCTACTATGAGAAACATCTCAACAGTGAGCATAACTGGGCCAAAACTGAGACCAAGCACAAGTAGCAACAGCGGGCCCTGAATATGAGTGAGAGTTAGAGTCTCAAGTTTTGCGTCCTGACTATCGTGTTCCGTCTTTCTCTCCTGCTGGAGATTCCATAACTTTTATTGTTGTTTGATGCGTTGGTCTCGAGCTGCAGCTGCCAGTTCCTCCTTTTTCCATTGCTCATACAAGCCAGCCTGAGAACAAGATATATTACCAGCAAATATAATTAAAGCAAACAAATTACTTGTTAAACCAAGTAATTAAATAAACAAGAAGGGGCAACGATATTCAGCTCTAAGAGGGCCGTTGAGGTTCAGCCCGTGCACACAAAGGAGTTAGAGTCTGGTTAGAGTCTAAAATTCCATCTCTCGCCTTCTTTGGACACAAAGAAAACCACCGAGACAACAGAAATAACTCGTTACTTGTATAAACACAATAAACAAAAATAAAAAAAATCGTATATATAATTTTAAATGAAACCACCCATTTTATGTACTGATTTTGTTTGCAATACACATACCTAGTCATTTCAAACCATTTCACCACCACTGAATTTTTCTGGGGGGGGGGTGAAAATATGGATATATCTTATTGCAATGTTTTTCCGCTCCTCTGTATGTTTTCACCAGTGGGTACACGGTCGTTTTGTGAAAATTTTTGCATTTCATTGCGAGGCACAGGATGGGTTTAGGAAGCTAAAAATAGCATTGCCTGGTGCACCAGACGTTTCTCTTGAATGTGGTAAGGGGAAAAAATGATATTCGAAATCTGGAAAAAAAATTGGTGCCTGGGCAGGCCACTGGGTCCCGACAATTTCTGGACGAAGGGACTATGCGGACCATTGCTAGGCAACGAGTAGTTGCCTAGCAACCAAAACCTTACGTACAGAGCTAGGTCATGGGCTGGTCATTGTGTCCAGGTTTGCTACAATTAAACAAGACTGCAAGGGATGCTGAGGCCAATCTTCGCAGGGCTGCCACATGAAAACTAGATAGAGAGAAAAAATGGATAAAACACTTCCAATAAGATATTGCCTCAAGATTATGCCTGAAGAAATCAGAGTTGTCCATTAGTAATGCTTCTACAGCTCAAAATGCTGAAAGTACAAAAAAACATTTTTTCAGCCATTGCTTGGCAATGAGTAGTTGCCTACCAAACAAAACCTTGCAGACACAACTAGGTCATAGTTATTGCATTCAAGTTTGGTCGGAATCGGATAATTTTGAAGAGTAGAAGTGCCTGCCACAGTTAAACAAGAATACAAGACTATAAGCAAGGAAACACAGCTAACAATAATGGCAGCATTGAGCTGGCCGATAGAAGACTACTGGACTATAAAAAGGAAAGAAAAAGTGACTAACAATGAGGGCAGCATGGTGCTGGCCAATTAATTATTATATCAGTACTATATCCTATTTGATTGAACTGTGCATCTGAGATGTGTGGGGCAGGTAGGGTGTGTTTGATTTGTGGCTGCTGATTGGCCACCGATGATGTAAACCAACAGTTCTTCTGATTTTAACACATATATATTTATATTTGTAATTTGCTTGCAATGTAAACAGCCAGTTTAAATATAGAACAATTTCCAAAGTTATTGAGGTCAAAATAGCTTTAACCCCTTAACCACGGGGCGTCACTTTCACGATGCTCGGGAGCAAGGGATCATACCGGGGGGCGTCACTTTTGTGATTCTGTGTTATTTTGAATTCGCCCAGGCTTTCACGTGGTGGCTTGTATCACCTATCAGTACTACCAGTGTTCAGCTATACTCTGTTCTGCTAATGTCACCTGTACTCCCATCCACTGTTGACAATTTAGCCATTTTTCTCCTCTCCTTGACTCCCCCCCTCCTTACCTCCCCTCCATTACCCTCTCCTCCCTCCTGATCAGCTGCGCTGCACTGCAGAAATGCTGGACGGATTTTTCCACTCATTTTATCCATTGAAATGTGCCCTTTGCCCTATTCTTATACAAAATAATATATAAAAGAAAGAGAAAAGGTACTTGATACTGCCATACATCTGGAATGGGATAATTATCACCTGGCAACACCTCACGTGCACTCATTCGCTAATTTTCCCTGTTTATTTCCCCTTGAAATATGCCATATGACCTGTTCTCATAATAAAAATACATATAAGAAAGGAAGGGAGAAGCCTAAGTGATACTTACATTCACCTGGAACTACCTAATTTATTATGTATTGTCTAGATTTCCTGCCAATCATTTCATAGCATATATATTAGCAGCTGTCACCATGCTGACATTGGCAGCCCTTCACTGCCCCTAGCCAACAGCATTCAGTTTACTGTCGTCTTTCAAGGTGAAACCACATCGGATTCGCGCCAGTCCAATTCCGCCGCTTTTTAGCCTCATGCAAAGGGCCCTGTGACCTCTACCCCTACTCTAAACCTTGTGTGGAAAGGGGTAAAGGGCTAAGTGACTGCTGTGGAACGTGAACAGGCTAATTTATCAATGAAAATGATGGACAGTGACTATGATCTTTCTGGTGACTCTAAAACAGTGCAAGTGGAAATGTAAATAATGTGTAAATAATGTGTAAACAGCAAGTGAAAACAATGAATGTAAATATAAGTGAACAGTGGAAAATAGTTTTATAAGTTACTGTAAGTGACAGTGCATAACACAGTGTAAATAAAATAGAAATGTAAATAATGTAAATAAAATAGAGAATGTAAATAGAAATGTAAATGAGTAGTAATATAAGAATACGAGTATATATACTAGGAGTAATGAAAGTGAAAGTTTCAATCTAGCATGTATGAATACTTAGTTATGAAAGTGAAGGTGAAAGTGACAGATTCGTTCTCAACGCTAGTATACAGGATGAGAAAGTGAATGCCTGGAGTGAAAATAAACTACTAGTACTGAAAGAAACTTATAGATAAATATTGTATATATAAATAAGTGTAATAAAGTACTAGGAATATAAAGTGTGAGTGTGTTTATAAATAATAAATGACAGCTCCGCCTCAGAATACCATCGCGGAACCAGCATGGGAGGAAAGCTCGCATGCGCTCTTAATTTACATTGCTTTCACAGTGTTTTTTATTGGAATATGGATTCCAAACTACTTGAAATTCATAGAATAGTGTTTGAAGTTATAATATCAGGCAGTGGTAACCATATTATGGGGTATTGGGAAGTGTAAAGTGGAGACTTCATTACCCAACTTCAGAAGTCTCAAGTCCTACGGTACTTGATGAAGGCTCAACAAACATCCCAGGAGAAAGCTGAAGGTATGTGCCATATGCATATATAATTATAAAATTCTAGGACAAATAACTGATTTCTGGCAAATATTTTTAGAAGTCTGTTGGAGCGGGAATATCCTAGCAGGACACGCAAGTCGAGCCAAAATAACCCCGCGGTTCAGGGGTTAAAAATTTACTATTATCAAAGGAAATTCAAGCTGATTATCTATCTATCTATCTATAGCCCGACGCCCTAATCCCGCAAAGGGTGGCCGCAGACAAAACGCCTCCAAGTTGCTGTCACCCACCATTTGACTACCCTCCCCCCAACTCACACCCCCCTCCCTCATATACCTCTCAACTCCATCCCTCCACCTCATCCTCGGTCTACCTCTCCCTCTCCCTCCCTCCACCTCACCTACATACACCCTCTTAGTCAGTCTTTCATTCTCCATTCTCTTCACATGTCCAAACCACCTCAGTGTATTTCTTCTAATCTTCTCAACCACATCCACATCCACCCCACAACGTTCCTTCACTTCTTCATTCGTCAACCTGTCCCTCCACGTCACTCCACATGCTCCTCTCAAGTAACTCATTTCCACTGCTCTCACTCCTGACTTGTTCCCCTCTTGCAAGGTCCATGCCTTGCTTCCATACTTCAGGGTAGGGATCACAATACTATCATGCAGTGACTTCTTAACTTCCATACTCACCTCCCTATTTCTCATCACTGCTTTCAGTGTACCAACAACCTTCCTTCCCTGCTGTACTCTTTCACGCACTTCATCCCCTAAAGTTCCATCCTTACTCATCACACTACCCAAGTACTTGAATGCACTCACATTCTCCATATCCTCACCATCCAACCTCACTGCACACTCTGTGACTTCATTCCTCTCAAACACCATAACTTTACTTTTGTTTACATTAACTTTCAGATTCCTCTCCTACACACTGTCCCGAATTCATTCACCAAACCTTGCAACTCCCATTCATCTTCACTCAACAGTACTGTATCATCAGCAAACAACAACACCAGAAACTTCCAAATCTCACCCTCATTCATCAGAGCCACCCCCACATCCACTGCCCTACCCTGCACCTCCTTTACAATCCCATCCATGTATATATTAAACAGCCATGGAGACATCACACAACCCTGTTTCAGTCCCACATTGAGATCAAAGAACTCACTCAGCTCACCAACCACTCGCACTGTAGCCCTAGCTCCCTCGTACATACTCCTCACAGCACTCAACAATTTCCCCTCCACTCCATATATTCTTAAAACCTTCCACATACCTTGCCTATCTATTCTGTCATAAGCTTTCTCCAAGTCCATGAAGGCAGCATACACTTTCCTTCCCTTTTCTATATACTTCTCCACTAAACATCTTAGAACAAATATCTGATCTACACACCCTTTCCCCTTCCTAAATCCCCCTTGTTCTTCTCCAACTAGCTCCTCTGTCATATGCCTAACCCTATCAATGAGTATTCTACCATATATTTTACCAGTCACACTAAGAAGGCAAATACCCCTATGGTTACCACATACTTCTCTCTCCCCTTTTCCTTTGTGTAAAGGAACAATTATACCTGATTTCCAGTCCTCTGGAACCCTTCCCTCTTCCCAAGCTAATCTACACACCTTCCATATCCACTCCACAACAATCTCACCCCCATACCTAAGCATTTCACCACACACTCCATCAATTCCTGGGGCCTATCCCAACTTAATCTTTTTCATTGCTTCCACTACTTCCGCCCTACTGATCTCTTCCTTCCTCCTCTCATCTCTTCTCCCAGCAACTCCCCAACCACTTATACTCGCACTGCTCTCACTCTCTACGTTCAACAAATCCTCAAAGTGCTCCTTCCATCTCCTCAATTTCTCTCTCTTCTCCACCAACAATCTATTATTCCTATCTTTCACTCCCCTACTATTTCCCCTTTCACACTGCCTTACTTTCTTTACCTCCTTCCAAAACAATTTCTTACTCTCCCTCCATTTCACACTCAGATTCCTTCCAAACTCTTCATCCACTTTCTTCTTACTCTCCTTTACCAGTCTCTTAACCTCCCTTCTCCTGCTCACATATACCTCTCTCTTCTCTCTCTCATCTTCTCCCCTTCCTCTACTCGCTAACCATTCACTATATGCCTTCTTCTTTTGTTCCACAGCTCGTTTCACCTCATCATTCCACCATGCTGTCCCTTGCACACTCTCGCATCTCCTCCTCACTCCGCAAACCGCCTCACACGCTGCACCTATCTCTTCCGTGAATATCTTATATATGTCTTCCACCCCTTCCATCTGCTCTAGCTCATACCTTCCCAATGTTTCTTCCACTATGCTCTTATACTCTGTCATTTTCTCACTGTCTTGCAATTTCTCCACTCTTCTCACAGGAGTTGCTTCCTCCTGTCTTCCCCTTCGTCTCCTCAACCACTTTCTTTGCAGCTTTATCTTGGCCATCACTAAGTGATGGTCCGAGACTCCATTCCCCCACCCTCTCCACACTCTTGCATCCAACACTTGTCTTCTCATTCGCTCATCCACATACACGTAGTCTATCATTGCCTTTCGTTCAACAAGTTCACCATCCATCCTCCTCATTACTCTCCATGTATACCGGTGGATCATCATATGTCGAAAGTAGGTGTTGGCAATTGCCAACCCCTTACAAGCACAGATGTCCACCAAAGCACTTCCATTCCCATCTACGTCAGCTGGCACACCCCACTGACCAACCACTCCATCCACTCGTACATTCCCAACTTTGCCATTCATGTCTCCAATCAACAGCACTCTCTCGCTCCTCTCAGACTTGTCCATACACGCTTCTACTCTCGCCCAAAACTCATCTTTCACTCTTGCCACTCGATCCTCTGTCGGGGCATACACACGTACAATCGCCCACGCTTGTATACCTACTTTCATCCTCACCCATAGAATCCTTGCACCCACTGTTCCATACTCTCTTATATTTTCCTTCCATTTCTTGCTTATCATCACACATACTCTCTCTCTTGCCCTCTCATTCTCATTGACTCCCGCACATATACCTAAACCATATTCCCATTCTCTCACCCTTTCACCATTCATTCAGTTTCAGTCAATCCACATATATCCACTTTTGCATCCTCAAGCACCTGAACAATCTCTCTCTCTTTCACTTCATCATTCACTCCTCTAACATTCCACGTTCCCACCCTAAGAATGTCCTTTGTCCATTCCTTAGTCGTCAATGTATGGTCCGTCCGGGTCCGAGGCGCTTTATTCGCTTTTTTAGTTAGTTCTTTTTACGGGGTGGGGCACTAACCCACCACCAACCCTTTTAGTCGCCTCGTACGACAAGCAGGGATACTGGGGGAGTATTCTTGAAACCCCCCTACCCACAGGGGGTATTATCAAAGGAAATTCAAGCTGATTATAAGGTTATATAAAACGATGAGTGACGTTTGAAGTAAATTATCCACCCACAGTGTCTGCATGTTGCACTACAGAACATGCCTGCGTTTGCTTCAATGACATCATCGGCGGTCAATCAGCAGCCGCAAATCAAACACACCCTACTCTCCCCTTACATCTTAGGTGAAGAGGTCAATCAAATAGGGTACAATGTGTTCCTGTGTTACTAGGCTCGTGCAGCATCAGCTAGAAATTCATTTAAGTCTGATATGGTTAGGTTTATGAGCCTTATAAACCCACTTCCTTCAGGGGGTTTTAATGTTGCACCTTTCGTCCATATGGTTATATTTTCTAAAATTGGTCATATTCAGCCATTCATATCTCAGAAACCATAGGCTACCACCTAGAAGAATCACTTAACTACCAAAGTATTCATCAATCCTCCCTCTTTCAAACACGAGTTTTCCCATACAGCTAGTTGAAGGTGTAACAGAAAATAAAGGAGAAGAGACGTATTTTTGACTACGTGGAGAAGCTGCATACAGGTGGATATGGTGGCTGCAGCCTTGTTGGGGTGCCGCGTTGTTTTTATAGACATTTTCTCAGCCTGGAAGGATGCTTCATTCCCCTGTATGTGTGGCGCGTACCAGTTCGCCCGTTTTTCAGTCATTCCAGTGTGACTCAGGGTGAGCAGGGGGTAATAAATCTTATAGTTAAAGAATCCCTGAATGGAAAGCACAGACGTTTTGCTAAAATCACTTTTTTTTTTTTTTATTACCTTACAGTTTGGAAACTCCCTGTACTGTTGTTTGCAGATGATACCGTGTTGTTGAGTGAAGACGAAGGAGAGCTGCAAGGCTTGGTGGATGAGTTTGAGAGAGAGTGTAGGAAACGGAATCTAAAGGTGAATGTAGGGAAGAGTAAAGTGATGGTCTTTGAGAGAGGTGAAGTCAGTGAATGTACAGCGAGGTTGGATGGTGAGGAATTGGAAAATGTGAGTACGTTTAAGTACTTGGGTAGTGTGATGAGTAAGGATGGAGGTTTGGAGGGTGAAATGCTTGAAAGGGTACAGCAGGGAAGAAAGGTTGCTGGTTCTTTGAAAGCAGTGATAAGAAACAGGGAAGTGAGCATGGAAGTGAAAAAGTTACTACATGACAGTATTGTGATACCAACTCTAACGTGCGGAAGTGAAGCGTGGACGTTGTTGGAAGGACACAAGTCAAGAGTGAGAGCCGTGGAAATGAGTTATTTAAGAGGAGCCTGTGGAGTCACATGGAGAGACAGGCTGACGAATGAGGATATAAAGGAGCGTTGTGGTGTTGATGTGGATGTGATAGGAAGCGTTATGAGGAACACACTGAGGTGGTTTGGCCATGTGGAGAGGATGGAGGGTGAAAGACTGACGAAGAGAGTGTATGTGAGTGAGGTGGACAGGGAAAGAGGGAGGGGGAGGCCGAGGATGAGATGGAGAGATGGGGTGGAGAGGTATATGAGAGAGGGGGGTGTGAGTTGGGAGCAGGGGAGTGAAATGGCGGGGGACAGGGCGACTTGGAGGCGATTTGTTTGTGGCCACCCCAAACGGGATTGAGGCGTCTGGCAATAGATAGATAGATAGACCTTACATCAGTGAGCTTACTCCTTATTGCGCTAAACACAAGTCTGTAAATCTCTTATTATTTCTTACTCTGTGAAAATTCCTGATGAACAGGCGGTTAGTTTCTATTCTAGGTAATGTAAATACTGAACATTTTTTGTTTCTTTTGGCAGTTATACATAAGCTTTATTTTTCTAGATTTGTTTTTAATTACTGTATGCAAATATCACTGTCGTATTATATAAATACATCACTGCTACACAGAGTGGCAAATTTTCTTCTAATATCACTTTTTTTGCACTTTAATTCACAATTAAATTAGTGCGCATAATTATTCCTTACTGTGCTAAGCATTCAATTTTCTATAACTCACGTGTTCTTATTTATTACTCGACGAAAATAACGCTTGGACAGACAATTACCTTCTATCCACTCTAAAGCTGTTGCACATGAAAGCACTTATATTCTGAGGCACCAATATCTAAACATTATTTTACCTGAAATAACTATTTACATTTTCTGTGTACAAATGTCAATGTCGTAAAATATGTACACGTCACTACCATACAAAATCACAGGCTTCTTCTAAAGTATCTTTTAAAAAACTTTATTTACCTAATATAACTCAGGTTGCTTATTGCATACTGTGCTAAACACTTGTATAAATCTATCTATCTATCTATCTAGTGCCAGACGCCTCAATCCCGTACGGGGTGGCCACAAACAAATCGCCTCCACGTCGCCCTGTCCCCCGCCATAAATCACTTACTCTTATCTCTTACACTAAGAAATAACGTAGGGAGAGGCACCTATTTTCTCCACGCTTAAGTTATTACTGATGAAAGCACTAATTTTTCTGGAGGCACTTATATTTAGGCCTTGTTTCTTCTAAAATATCTATTTACAATTACTATACTGTATACTCACGTCACTGGCGAAAAATATATACAAGTCACCGTCACACACAGTATTTTAGGACGCCACTGACGCGAGTTACACACGTCACTTGTATGCAGTATTTACTGTCGTGAACTATTAACATACTTTCTGTCGTTCACTACTTACACTGCTGGGGTGAAACACACACACACACACACACACACACACACACACACACACACACACACACACACACACACACAAACAAATATATCACTTTTCCACAGGAAAGGCATCGCAGGAGAGGCGGGGAGCAATGATGGAGTCGTTCTCAACGTGATATATCTCTTCTGATGATGGCGACTTATATGACTCGACATGGCGCCCTTCGTTGCTGTTACTAAGCTTCTTTCTTGGGCGATCTGAGGGGTAGGGGGGCAGCTTGGCGGGAGTGGGGTTGTGAATTTGAAGCACTGCATGTGGGCAGGCAGGAAAGCAGATAACACGTAAATCCTTATTATCTCTACCATGGTAACTGGGTGGCTAATGTGGCGACTAGCGCGATCAACCGAGTCAGATATGAGGCCAGAGGCCTCTAGAGACGTAATTTATTTGCATGCTCTTGAAACTAATGTATGCTCGTGACCCGAAGGGGTAAAGCTCTTCCATCATGACGAGAATATGCGTGCTCCGAAGGATGAGGTCTAAGATAATCATAAACTTTGGCACTCACTATGACACGTACTCATGTGTTGGAACAAAATAGGGCATCTGCAGTTACAGCCTTTACTTCCGTAGTGAAAAAATTAATAACCTGAGTACAATTATGTCTATATTTGAAATCTTGTCACAAAAGAATTTAGTGGCACTTCGTGGGCAGGTTTCAAACTGGGCACAAAAGATAAAGCCTTCGCTAACCACCAAAGTATTTTTTCTTTTTTTAGGAACGGAAGAAGGAACCAAAGGCCAGAAGCCATGAAGATTGTTCCCTCTAAGAAAAAGCAAAACCAAGATAACAGAGGGCCAAATTCAAGATGTGTTCATTTCAGAATGCCTTGACACACTGCATCTGAAAGACTGGAGGTCATAGGCAGTAGGAAATACAAATGAAGGAAAACAGTTCCAGAGGTGACCTGTTGCATACATGAATAACTGGGAGTAACAGTTAACTCTTGCATTAAAGTGTTGGACAGAAAATGGATGAGAGTTTGTTGCTAGATGGGTGCTATGCACCCGCCATAGTGGTGGAGGGATGCAAGCAGGCACTTCAGAGGAGCAGTGACCATTGACGTAGCAATAAAAAAGAGATAAAGATGCAACAGTGCGGAGAAGAGACAGAGGTTGAAGGGAGCCAGTAATAGGACGAGAGGTAACAAGATGAAAAGCCTCTGACTCCACCTTTATGAGCAGAGCTGAATGCAGGGAGCCTCCTCACACATGACAGTCGTATTCTACACAGGGGCGAATACAGGGGCGGATCCAGAGGTGGGGGCGAAAAGGGCTATCCTCCTCCAAGACTATATCTCGCCTAAATATCGTACCTACTGGTAAATATCACAAAATTAATAAATGAAATCTACGTAGTAAATATAAAGAATTTAATGAAAAAGTAAATTGAATAAAAACATAAATATATAAGTATGTATATGTGAGGATTCCAAACAAAAGGCTGAAACTAGGGCTATCACATGGGACAGGGTAATTCCGTTGGATACTCCGTTCGCTCAGCTCACACGTTCAGAATTTGTCCACTCCGCTGGCAGAGTGAGGCAGGCATATCTCGATCACATAAGAGTAAAGACCTCAATCCCATCTGATGGTCCAGACTGTAGAGACTGTCCCAATCCACCCAGAGGCCAGAGCTTTCAAACAAAGCAGAGCAGTGGTAATTCAGTTTCTACAATGTCTGAGATGAATCTTGTTTGAACTGCTTGGAGTGCTTCCGTACATCTGTCGGTCTATATGCAGAATAGCGCTGAAAATCTTCCATGCTTTCACCATCTCTGTAGACTGTTAATTCTTGTTTATGGTTCGCTGCTGTTTACCAATTTTGAATGATTTTTCACTTTGGATATTTATTTAGTGGCTCCTGGTCCAACATTTAAACTAACATCATAGAAAACTTTGTTATACCACCTAACTAGTAAACTTGTGTATGGTAGGATACTTATTGACAGAGTTAGAGAAAGAACAGAGGAATTAGTTGGAGAAGAACAGGGAGGCTTTAGGAAGGGAAGAGGTTGTGTAGATCAGATATTAATTCTTAGATATTTAGTGGAAAAGTTTCTAGAGAAGGGAAAGAAGTTGTATGCGGCTTTCATGGATTTGGAGAAAGCATATGACAGGGTGGATAGACAAGGATTGTGGAAAGTATTAAGAATATATGGAGTAGATGGGAAGTTGTTGAATGCTGTGAAAAGTATGTATGATGGTGCTAAGGCTGCAGTGCGTGTGGATGGTGAACTAAGTGAATTTTTCTCTTTGAAGGTTGGGTTGAAACAGGGATGTGTCATGTCTCCATGGTTGTTCAATCTGTACATGGATTGGGTAATAAAAGAGGTACAAGGTAGGGTAGTGGATGTTCGAGTGGCCCTGGTGAGAGAGGGTAGTGTTTGGAAACTCCCTGTACTGTTGTTTGCAGATGAAACTGTGTTGTTGAGTGATGACGAGGGAGAGCTGCAAGGCTTGGTGGATGAGTTTGGGAGAGTATGTAAGAAACGGAATCTAAAGGTGACTGTAGGGAAGAGTAAAGTGATGGTCTGTGAGAGAGGTGAAGTCAGTGAATGTACAGCGAGGTTGGATGGTGAGGAATTGGAAAATGTGAGTACGTTTAAGTACTTGGGTAGTGAGATGAGTAAGGATGGAGGTTTGGAGGGTGAAGTGCTTCAAAGGGTACAGCAGGGAAGAAAGGTTGCTGGTTCTTTGAAAGCAGTGATAAGAAACAGGGAAGTGAGCATGGAAGTGAAAAAGTTACTACATGACAGTATTGTGATACCAACTCTAACGTACGGAAGTGAAGCTTTGAGGTTGCTGGAAGGACACAAGTCAAGAGTGAGAGCAGTGGAAACGAGTTATTTATGAGGAGCCTGTGGAGTCACATGGAGAGACAGGCTGACAAATGCGGATATAAAGGAGCGTTGTGGTGTGGATGTGGATGTGATAGGAAGCGTTAGGAGGAATACACTGAGGTGGTTTGGCCATGTGGAGAGGATGGAGGGTGAAAGACTGATGAAGAGAGTGTATGTGAGTGAGGTGGAGGGGGGAAGAGGAAGGGGGAGGCCGAGGATGAGATGGAGGGATGGGGTGGAGAGGTATATGAGAGAGGGAGGTGTGAGTTGGGAGCGGGGCAGTGAAATGGCGGGGGACAGGGTGTCGTGGAGGCGATTTGTTTGTGGCCACCCCGAACGGGATTGAGGCGTCTGGCAATAGTAGATAGATAGATAGTAATAGGCGTCCACACTGAAAGTGTGGAATGTGTTCAAGCGAGCAAGCGAGCAAATCAGGCAGTGCTGAATATTGTCTCATGTGGCTCATCATCTTCCTCTGATATCCTGACCTGAAAATACTAAAAATAATAATAATAAAAATAGATTACACCAAAAATATTCCCTCACACTTACTAAAACCAACTCTTTCAGCATTCGTTGGAAAATACTGATGCGTTACTCATGCAATCTTAGATTGTTACTTCTTGTGCAGCCGGCTGTCACGCTAATCTGCCTTATATAAAATCATTTACTCGATTAACGGAAAAACTATTGGGAATTACGGGTTGTCTATGAAATGAAAATAATTGTGGATTTTTAAGCGATTTCCAAATTGATGTATATCGTTCTTGTAACTTCAAAATTGGCTGAGATATCTAAAAAAAAGTTTGCTACTGTACTACGACTTTTCTTCCCGACCCCTGCCCCCATTTCTTGCTGATGCGATCAATCTTTTGCTCGGGTACATATGTCTGGGGTCCAAACTGTGACTAAAATTGGTGTTCGAGGGAGCGAAGCGAGCGAGAACAATGATACAAGCAGTGACCCTACTGATGAGAAACTGAGAAATTATAATTTGCAGTAAAATATACAATATGTTCGTAACCCACATATTGTTTTTCAGAGTATCTGTTAAAGCAAAAATGCGATACAGTACTTCAAATGATATTCTCATCTTTACAGGCTACTCCCAAAAAAGTCTAAGAAGAAACGGTAGCAGGCAGCTATAGATGACTTTTTAAGGCCTTCTTGCTAGAAAAAAGCAAATCTTAGTGAGAGTTCAAGTTTTACTACACATTCGTCGAATGTACAAGACATCCCTAGCGAATCAACACACACTTTTCAGGAATCAGTACAGCCACAGAAAGTAAAATCTAATAAATCTCACATTAGTACCAATATTAGTCAAAATCCTTCAACCAGTCCATAAACTAGTGTTTGTAGTTTTTCTGTTAATGACATTGGTTTGCACACTGGAAAATATGTTGACGATTATACATGAGCACAACTATTAGAAAACTCGTGGAAGCCCCCTCCAAATTATAATTTTCCATCCTCTATGCAAGTGAAAAGTGGAAAAGAAGGGAAGAGGTATATTAGCAATGAAAATCACCTGAAGAAGTATATATGGTTAGGACTTATTATGTGGGATTTGGTAGTTAGGTAGTGTTGGAGTATTCCCGACGATTCTTGTTTTTTTTTTTTTTTTTTTTTTCGCAACATGTCGGAGCTGCCAGTTAGCTGACTTTTTGTGAGAAGAGGTATTTTGTAAAGTTATACAATATTTGTTTGCCCTTTTTCTCTAATATTTTTATTTATGTGACTGTTTGTTAAATTATGTAATTATATCTCAGTTTGTACTTATGTTAAATAATTTGGAGTGTACAACTATGGATATTTTGGATGTCTCCGAATTGGAAACTGTTGCTTCCCCGAGAATGTAGTTGATAATTCTAGTATACAGGAAGTTTACATAAGTATGGGGAAGGGAGTAAAGATTTTTCAGTTCAGTCTGATTTCAGTTCAGTGTCAGTTGAGTGTCGTTGCAGACTGGATACCTCCTAGACTTGTGGAAACAGTGAAGTGAAATTGGCAAGCATTGAGTGTAATTATTAGGAAAATAAAGTCAACAAACGTGAGAAGTTTGTTTACATTCAATGACTGTGCTGATCTGTGTTCTTGTACACTGAAAAGCTGCCTCTAGGAAGAACAACTCACTGAGCAACGACCTTCCTATACTGTACTACTGCTCTTGCAGCCTGTAACAGTGGTGCCAGGAGTGTGCATCATTAGAAAAATGCTGCACTGAGCCAAACCTTTCATGTAGAGGCAGAAGGTGTACATAAAAGAGGCCAAGCTAGACAAGAGGAGGCATCAATGGCTGCAGTTATAAAGCTATTACTAGCACAGAATGAAGGAGAAAAATAACTCAAAGAACAATTACAGGCACAAAGTGTACAATTAAAAGCACAGAATGAAGGACAGAAAGGACTTAATGAACAATTACCAGCACAGAACGAAAAGCAGAAAGAACGATATGAACAACTTGAATAGGAGCAACAGAGGGAATTACAATTGAGGATGTAAGGACACTAGATGCTTTCATGGGGAAAATGAAGGAAGAGAAACAACAGTTGAAGGAGTATGTATATGATGAGCTATGGCAGCAAAAGTATGAAGTAAGCAATAATGTGATGGAGTGCAGACAGCACGTAGACAACCAGCTGATGATTAGTGAAGGAACAGTGATGGAGTGCAGACAGCATGTGAATAACCAGCTGAAGCATGTTCTCGACCATGTGAAGATAATACGTGAGAAAACTGAGGCTGTAGAGAAATACTGAGGTGCTGAGAATGAGGCAAGTGCACAGGGAGCATACTAAAAAATGGACAGTGTATGGCGAATCTTGATGGATCTCAAGCATCTAGAGGTAGAATTATAGGACTGAATAATCACAATGTAGAAGTTTTAAGTCCTGGACTTAATTATGATGCTCCAGTTTTTAGGCCCCAAACCAGTGACGTGCATGGTTTGAATGGGGGTCCAATTAAATTGAAACCTCAGGAATTTGATGGCAGAGTATTTTGGGTAGCTTACTGTGTGCAGTTTGAGGAACTTGCTGATCTGAATGGTTGGGATAATAGGCAGAGGGCAGTGTAGCTGGCTACTAGCCACAAGGGTGTTGCAATGGAAATTTTGGGCCAGATGTCAGTAGAAAAGAGGAACGGATATCAGTCCTTAGTAGAAATACTGGAGCGCAGATATGGGACCATGTACCAGACTGAAGTTTACAGAACAAGATTCCATAGCTGTGTACGGGCTTGAGGCGAATCCCTAGAGCAGCTTGCTCATGACCTGGCGAGTATGGCATACATGGCATACCCTGGAGCAGCACCTAACCTGTTCCCTTTTCTTCAGAGAGTCAAGTTTATCGATGCTCTTCATAGTGCAGAGTTGAAAGTGCAAGTGAAACAGGCACAACCCTGAAGCATGCAAGGAGCACTAGCCAGGGCTGGGGAATTTGAGTCCAACATCAGGTCCAGTACATCCACTTTTCAGGCAGGATGTAGAGCAGGATTCCAGGCAAGAAAGGGGCAGGTACATGAAGCGGAAAAATCTGAAGGAACTTGCTAGTACTGTGAAAAGCCATGTCATAGAAAAGAGGACTGCTTCAAGTGGAAGAGGGAACAGGACAACATCTGAGGAGGTTGCTGGTTCTGCAGGAAGCCGGGACACAAGGAGGAGGATTGTTACAAATGGAAGAAGAAGCAAGAACAGAGCAGTGCAGGAAATCTACAATTGTAACAAAAGGGTGTTGGACATGCAGTGAGGTGGGACAATTCAATTCTGAGAGTCCAAAGAGAAAAAGGAGGATAAGAAGAAGGACGTGGAAGACCAGAGAGAAGAGGAAAATTAGTGGAGGCTGGTGTTAATGGGCAACCACCAGCCGGCTTTTCCCAAGCAACCCCACCACTGAGAAAATGCACGAGAACTGCAATCGACAGTGTGCGAGTTGACAGAAGAACAGACAGCAAGAAGTGTTCCCTGGTGATTGATTCAGCCTCATAGCAGACTTTCGTGAGGCCTGATGTGTTATATCATCAGTATCTGCCTGAGTCATCAGAAAAATTGTGTGGCGTAACTGGGCAGTACACAGAACTGAGGGGACCCTTGTATGTCAGGACTGAATTGGAAGGGCAAGAGGCAACGCTTCCAGTTTATGTAGCCGAGATGGACGATCCTTGCCTTCTTGATCTGGACTATCTGATGTGCATGGAATGGGAGCTGGACTTCTATTCCACGAAGCTGAAGGTTCGAGGAAAGTCGGTTCACATCACAACAGGGAGACGTACTAGTTCTGGTGGTGAGGTGAGGATGGACCACACTACAGTTATACCCCCAAAATCAGAACTATTGCTCCAGTGCAAGGTGAGTGGCTCTTTTGACAACTGTCTAGGAGTAGTGGAGCCTGAAGTGTAGTGAAAGACGAAGACCAGAGTGATAGTGGGGAGAACTCTGGTGGAGCTAATGATGTGTCGATAGTTGTGGTCAAATTCTCCTGTTTGCCACAGATCAACCAAGGAGAAATTGTGAGACTGTGCCAGGCAGTGGACCGTGAGTGGCATCAGAGGAAGGCCTGTAAAAGGAGTGTAGTCAAAGAAGATGGGTATCAGCCAGACCACTTACAAGACCTAGATGACTCACCAGCGCTGCAGTTGAGGCAGCTGCTGATGAAGTTTGCTAATGTCTTTTTCTTTGGGGACCTACATCTGGGGTGCACTGATCTGGTGGAGCATTGTATAGACACCTGGGATCACATCCCGATAAAACAGCCAGCATGGAGGATGGCGCCAGCTCAACAGCAAATAATGGCAAAGGTGATGGAGAATCTTCAAAGTCAAGGAGTGATAGGAAAAGTCCTTGGGCATCAGCAGTGGTTCTGGCAAGGAAGAAGTATGGCTCGGTATGGTGTTGTGTGGATTATCGAGCCCTGAATGAAGTGACAGTGAAGGATGCATTCCCCTTGCCAAGGATTAATGCCACCCTGGATGCTGACAGGTGCCAAGTGCTTCTTCACCCTAGATATGAAAGCAGGATACCACCAGGTCAAGGTTGTAGAGAAGGACAAGGAGAAAACAGCCTTTTCATATGGGCAGTGTTTATGGCAGTTTAAAGTGGTGCCATTTGACCAGTGCAATGCCCCACCTACTTTTTCGCATCATGGATCATGTATTGGAACGCCTGCACTGGCGGATGGCTCTCATCTATCTGGACAATGTAACTGTATTTAGACTGACTTTTGACCAGGAATTGGAGAGGCTGTCAGAGGTGCTCAACAGGATTCGAGCAGCTCACCTCAAGCTGAATCCCAAGAAGTGCTACTTGTTTCAGAAGGAAGTGAAATACCTGGGACACATTCTAGGCGAGGGCAGCATCTGTACTGATCCGGAAAATGTAGCAGCTGTGAAAAACTGGCCGGTTCCAACTTGTGTAAAGGAGCTATGGAGTTTCCTGGGATTGTATAATTGCTATTGGCGTTTTGTCAAGGACTTTGCAATGAGGGCTGAACCTCTGCACAAGTATCTAGGGAAGAAGCAGAAGTTTGTGTGGACGGCAGTGACTCAGAAACCCTTTAACGAACTCATGCATGCGTTGGCTAGCCTTCCAGTGTTGCCATACCCAGATCAGAGTCAGCCATTTATCCTGGACTGTGACGCTAGTGACAATGGTACTGGTGGAGTCCTGTCACAGAAGAAGGATGAAAAAGAGTATGTGGTGGAGTATGACAGCAAAAAGCTCAGCCCACCAGAGTGGAACTACTTACCCATAAGGAGCTCTTGGCAATGATGACGAGCCTTGATTTCTTCCATCCCTACTTTTATGGGTCCTACTTCATCATCAGGGTAGACTATCTGGCACTCAAGTGCCTGAGGACATGAAAGAATCCGGAAGGACAATTTGCATGCTGGCTCTGGAAGCTGGACCGGCACAACCGTGAGGTGCAGCACCATCCTGGGTGGGTACATGGCATTGCTGAGAGCCTGAGTCATTAGCCAAACTGCCGACAGTATGGGAAAAACAAAGATTCTGGTAAGAAATGCAGCTGTACTACCATGATAGGGCCAGTGCCAGCTGAAGAAGACTTGAAGAGGATGCAGATAGAGGATGCAGATTTACAACCAGTGCTAGAGTGGCTGCAGCAGAGTACAGTACGACCATCTTGGAAAGAGATTCCCAGGTTCGCCCCTGCGACAAAGAGCTACTGGAGTCACTGGGACCTTCTTTGTTTGAAGAACGGACTACTGAAGCATCAGTGGGAGAGAACCGATGGCCTCAGAAAGTATTGGCAACTGGCGGTTCTGAAGAAAATTGGTCTGAGATTTTGAATGAGTCTCATAACCAGATCACTTGTGGGCACCTGGGAGTGAAGAAAACTCTAAGCCAGCTGCGACATAGGTTATACTGCACTGGCATGAATCAGGATGTTTAAGAGTGGTGTCGGGCCTGTGATGAATGTTGTGCCAAGAAAGGACCCAAGAAACGTGGTTGCACCCCTCTTCATCAGTATCAAGTAGGTACACTAATGGAAAGATTCGCATTGGACATTGCTGGACCTTTGCCATTCACTGAAAGAGGAAACTGGTATATATGGGTCACCATGGACTGCTTCAAAAAGTGGCCAGAAATCTATGCCATCCATGATCAAGAGGCTGCGACTGTTGCTCAAGTGTGGGTTGACCAGTTTGTCTGTTATTTCGGATTGACACAAGAGCTACGTTCAGACCAAGGTAGAAATTTCGGATCTGCTGTGTTCTGTGAGTGCTGCAAGTTACTGGGGATCAAGAAGACCAGGACGACTCCACTAAGGCCACAGTTAAATGGGATGGTGGAGAAATTCAAATGGACTCTGGAACAAGAACTGGCCAAGTACTGCATAGAGGGACAAAAGGAATGGGACTAGAAATTACTTGCGTTGCTGATGGCATATCGGTCTGGATCCCACGAGTCTATCAGGTACACTCCTGGAAAACTGATGCTGGACCACAAATTATGTTTACCTGTTGACTTGTTAATGGGAAGACCACCTGGTGAGGATCTGCCTACAGACACCTCCAGCTATGCGAAGCATCTTCGGGAAATGCTGGCTGAGGCACATCATCAGAGCCCAGAAGCTCTCAAGTTTTCTGGTGAAATGATGAAGTGCAAGTATGATGCCAAGGCACGTGAGGTAAGCTGCAAGGATGGTGACAATGTTTGGTTATACAATCCTCAGTGGAAGAAGGGACAGACTGAAGCTGCAGAGCTATGAGATGGGCCTTACACTGTGTTGGACTACCTATCAGACGTAACGTACCAATTCGGGGAGGCAGGAACTCTCGCCCAAAGGTGATGCACGCGAATCCATGGGCCAGGAAGTACAGCTTGGACGTCTCTGAGGAATCGTGCTCTCCTGCAGCTAAGGATGTTGAGGAGGGCCAAGGAGCTGAAGTCCAAGAGGATGGTGACAGTTTCTCGAGGGATGAAGTGCATCAGGAAGAGGACAAGTGGACTGTGTGGAGGAATGAATGAATGATTGAATGAAAATGTAACATGGCGGTGCAACAGCAGAGGTCATATGCCGCCGAATATAAAATTAAAAGAAAGTCAAAATATAAAAAAAAAAAAAAAAAAAACGATAAAAAACAAGACTGTGTGGAGGAGCAGGGACATTGTCGGAAACGGCATAGGAGATGACCTGATATGTTGAAGGATTATTTTATGTATAATACTAAATGTTTAGTGTGGGTTAAGGGTTAAGTGTGTATACATTGTGTAGTTTTGTCGGGACGACAAAGAACTAGGGAGGGGATAGTGTTGGGAAGCAGAATTTGCTAGTTAGGTAGTGCTGGATTATTACCGACGATTCTCGATTTTTTTTGCTATGTGTCAGAGTTGCCAGTTAGCCTACTATTTGTGACTGGGGGTATTATTTAAAGTTAGACATTAACTTTTGTGCTCTTTTTCTCTATAATGTTTTAATTAGGGGATTGTTTGTTAAATTATGTAATTTTATCTCAGTTAGTATGCTAAATAATTGTTATGCAGTGTAAGAAAACTCTGGATGTTTTGAATGTCTCTGTGTTCTCCGAGAATGTAGTAGATAATTCTGGTATGCAGGACGCTTATATAAGTATGGGGAAGGTACTAGAGGTTTTCAGCTCAGTTTGAGTTTAGTTCAGTGTCAGTTGTGTCAGTGCATATTGTATAGCTCTCGTACTTGTGGAAACAGTAAAGAGTAGGTGGCAACCAGTAAATGTAATTATTTGGAAAATAAAGTAATTGAACTTAAGAAGCTTGTTTACTGTACATTCAACGCATTTGCTGATCTGTGTTGTTGTACACTGAAAGGCTGCCTCTAGGAAGAACAACTTACTGGGCAACGTCCTTCTTCTACTGTACTCCTGCTGTTGGATCCTGTGGCAATGTGGGACAGGGATGTAACAGTATATTCCTTTTCTCATGAAGGTCTCCGTTTTAAGTATTATCCACTGTTTGTAGTAGGGAAAGTTGGTGGATATCAAAACAATGAACTCATGAAGAAACTTGTCACAGAACCTTTTATTTTTTTTATTTTTTTATTTTTTTTTTTTTTTAATAGGAAATATGTAAAACTGCTTGGTAAGGACGGAGACTTAGAATCACACCGGAATAAAAGTCATCACAAAGATGCTGTAAGTGCTGCTGTAGATTTTTTACAGACTTACCAAAACCAAGAACTGGATGTACAAAATCAGATCAGCACTCACAGATTCACTCGAGTACAAGAGAACAGGGAGAGATTAAAGCCAATACTTTATATAGTCATCTTTCTGCGCCGTCAAAACATTCCATTTTGTGGACATAGAGATGATGCCTCATGCGATCTGATGCTGACAACAATTAGCGAATTGCTGTGAATTCATGTTAGAGCTGGGGACAAACATCTAAGTTCATCAAGTGCACGAGCAACATACATAAACAAAACTGTACAAAATGAGATAATCAAGTGTTGTGGAAAATACCGTCTGTAATATTTGAGAGAGTCTGTCAGTCAGGACTCTGTGTAATAGCACCATATTTGATGAGACTACATATATTGCCCATCAGTCGCTGTTGAGCATTGTTTTGCATTACATAGATATTCAATCAAGATCAGTTGGGGAAGATTTTGTTGGATTCATAGAGCCTTGCATACAGACAAATATCAAAGAAGAGACTAAACAAGAGCCCTCCCTAATCGGAGAAGACACTGGGAAAGCTTGTCTGCAGATACTGAGAGAAAATTCATTGGACCCAGTACACTGTGTCGGAATTTCAACTGACGGATGTTCAGTTCTGGTGTCTAAAGTATGTGCAACTGTTGCTACTGTGTAAGTTGCAGCTCCTCATGCGGTACAATGTCCATGTTTCAGTCATTCCTTAAACCTCTCCATCTCTAGGTCATCAAAAATGCAGGCAATCAGAAATGCAGTAGGTGTCATGAAGGAAGTCATTAGCTTTTTCTCTGCGTCCTCAAAAATAAATCATGTTCTTAGAAAGACTCTTGGACGTCAACTAACAGGCTTATGTGAAACAAGATGGGTAGAAAGGCATGAAAGTGTACTCCTATTCTGTCAAAGCTTATTTAAGCTGGAAGACGTGCTCTCTGAGATTACTGAATGGAAAGACTATGTTACTGCAGCCGATATTGCAGTCTTCTAAGGAGTGACCTACGTACTCTAAGATCGAAACTTGAAGGTGAGCTGTATGTTTGGAGGAAGCATTTTCTGCAGGAAAAAGAGAAAAGATTAAATAGTCCATAATCAGCAATGGATG
Source organism: Coenobita brevimanus (assembly GCF_032717465.1). NCBI lineage: Eukaryota > Metazoa > Arthropoda > Malacostraca > Decapoda > Coenobitidae > Coenobita > Coenobita brevimanus. The sequence continues at coordinate 16,577,662 of NC_137003.1, read as the reverse complement.
CATTCATGTGTTGTGATAAAAATTTATTTCCTTCCATTATATACTGAACTTGCAGATTATTATTATATTACTTTTATCAAAAGGAAATACTTGGGAATAATTCTCCTATTCTGAAATAATTTTAAGTGAATTCAAAAATGGTACATTGATCAAATTATTATTTTCTTCCATAATTTACTCATGAAATTATACAATATGATATTAGGGTAGCCTAATTCAGTACAAAAGGTGTTAGATTTTCAGTCATGAATTCCTTTGTACAGTACAAGGTAGGACTATATTATACTGTTACATTTTGCTGGTACACTGCAGTGCCAAGTTTTTCTGCCGTTTATATGACAAGATTCAACTTCACAATGTAAATAGTAACCTATGCTTTCCTGTTTTCTGGTACCTGTTTATTATTTGATAAGTGTCTACAGGAGTGTCTGCATGTTTGTGGAGAAGTGTCAATCCAGTAAGACGCTCTGCACTCATACTCGCGCGAAATCATGTCTTTAGTTCTTTCAGCACTAGCAACACTTTTCTTGTAAAATACATATTGGAAATATTGTTACAAGCACATTATCAAATTTATCAGTTGACCATCCAAATAATGTGATTTATTTTATAAATTTTCTGTGATTTCTTTTGTTTTTCTGACATCTAATTATTTTTTTGTATATTGATGTGCAATATAAACCAGAATCCATTTTCAGTACATTTTTAAAATAAAAATTTCATTATTTTTACTTCCAAATGCCTGTTTTTAGTAGTAAACGGTATTCTAATATTGTGTATACAGGCATCGAAATTACCGTAACATAGAGAAATAAAAAAAAATCTGGGGGCTTACAGCCCCCCCCCATCCCCCGCGCCGGATGAGAACTGGAAAGGCTCGCTGCATTCGCCCTAACCCCCAAAAACAATGTTCTGGATCCGCCCTTGGGCGAATAAAACCGGTGTATAAAGTCAACAACTGTGTTGGAGTAAAGAAGGAACGGAATCAGCTTAGCACACTTAGGCCCGGATTCACAAATAATAGAGCAAATTTAAGCAAGAGTGTTGCCCAAATAACAGAACAGCCAAATAGTGCAGGAATGTGCTGATCAAGTCCCAGCTGTTTCGACCACGGTACCACAGGGGAGTAAGATGCATAAATGTAATTAATTATTTTTTATTTTTCTCAGTATTAACCCCTAGCCTTCGCAACTCGACTGACAACTTCCCTGAAAACCTGTATATGGAGCCGATTTTTCGACTCTTACAGAAGTAAAAAGTGTTATGCCCAAGGTTTAGAGCTTGAATTTACACACCTTATGCCACAAACCAGAGCATTGTAGACCAACTGGATACTGAGCAAGAGCCTGTCAAAGATCGTCAAAAATTGATACTGGCATCCCTTGCATATAGGGAGAGACCAAAAACTGCACCAACATTAATTTTGGTATTTGAGAATGAATGATCTTGATTTTACACACCAGAAAATGTATGTATCATTCTCATAAGTAAGTAGCATCTGGAGGTGGAGCGAGTATGAAGGGGTGGAGGGAGTATGAAGGAGTGGAGGGGGGAGGAAGGTGGAGGGAGGATGGTGGGGGGAGTGTGGCATGGAAAAATCAGCTTTATAGAGTTCGTAGGAGGAGCTGTGAGTCCAGTCACAAGCGAGGGAGGGGGAGAGGGAACAAAAGGTTTGGGGTAGAGGTTGGTAGCAGGAGGGTGGTGGGGGAATCACCCCCCCCACCATGGGTAGGGACCCGGATCCTCCCCCCTCCCTACTCAGGACTTAGTTCTCATTGGTTTGCATCGATAAACGTCACAATCGAGCCGAAGCCTAGTGTCCGCAGTTTTTTACAAAGCCTACTCTGTCAATCCTATTAGGCATCAAACGAAATTCTGGAAAAGGATCGATCAATCCTATTAGTACTTTAGGGGTTAACACAAGACGACCACCAAATTAAGTGAAGCAAATGTGGAAGGAGCTGGGAAGAGGGAAAGGGGTAGAAAACATGATGATCTTTACCAGGAATTGGTTGAAATGAAAACATTCAACAAATTAGTAGAAAAGGAAAACAGATGGAAAAGGGCATTTCAGAGTGAAATGGATGAAATTAAGAAGCAATTGCGTATGCAGGAGGAAAATGAAAAATTAGTAAAGGAATTAAACAAGAAAGACACAACAGTAGATGAGTTGTCAGTTTAGGTGGGTTCACTTAAAAGGATGATTGGTGAAATGGCAAGTACAGCTGTTAACCATGAGAGTATTACGGAGGAGTTCAGAAATGTTACAGAGACAATTAAGCAAGCAAGTAGTCTGATAGACCAAAATAGTGATACTGAAGAGAAGATAACCCAGGTGAATGACGTGATGCAAAGTTATAAAGATGATGTAGAAACTACGTATGCTAAAATGGTGAAAGTAAGGAAAGACTTAGAAACAAGAGCTAAAGAAAAAAGCATTAGAAAGGATGTGAAAAAAATAATCCCAAACAACCCTAAATTGGTCAAAGATTCAGCAGGTATCAATAAATCTATAGTAATCACTGGTATAGAGGAGGAAGAAATAAAAAAAAAAAATTCGAAAGACAAAAAGGAGATGGCAAATATAATGAGCATATTGAAGGAAGTATCAGATGAAATCTGTAATAAAGACATAGAGGAACACAAAATGCTAGGGAAATATGAGAAAAATAAGTCAAGGCCCCTGAAAATAACCTTCCACAATGTGAACACTGTGGGGGAGATACTAAAGCAAACAAATTTATGGAAAAAGAGGAATTTAAAAAAGTATGGATAAAAAGATGCTTAACTCAAGAGGAATTGGGAATGCTAAACGAGAAAAGGGAGAAGGTAAAAACAAAGAACGAGTAAATATCAGAGGAAGAGAAGACTGCTTTTTTTTTTTTTTTTTACAAAGTAATTGGATTGCAGGTACAAAAGTGGTACATAACCAACAGGGAACAAAAAGGAGGAAGTAGGAGACTGAAGTTATGGCAAGTATGTGAACAAGATGGTTAGGCTGATGTACTCAAATGTAGATGGAATGGTGTCTAAATTGTTGGAGATAAAAGACTACATCAAAGAAAAGGAACCACACATTATTTGCCTGACTGAAGCAAAATTAACCCCAAAGATATCCAACGATACCCTAAACTTAGACGAATACAATATATGGAGAAGAGACAGAAATTTAAGAAAGGGAGGAGGAATTATAATCTTAACAAAGAAAAATCTACAAGTCAAAGAAAAAAAACTAGATATACCCTCACAAGTAGAACTGATTGCATTGGAATTTAACACATCTGAAGGGAAATTAATTGTGGCAAATTTATCCATGCCACCCAAAACAAAGAGGTGAATATGAAGACCTTGCAGAAAGTACAATTCAAAGTTTAAGAACATTATTACATAGAATGGAAGAGAAATTTGAAAGAATTATATTAACTGGAGACTTCAGTTCAAATATAAATTGGAATACATTAGATGTAAAAAGCCATGAAAGCTGTTGGGATCAAAAGCTCCTAGATCATATGCAGGAGTTTTTCCTAACACAGCATGTAAAGGAAAACACCAGAAAAAGAGGACTTGATGATCCATCAGTACTATATCTTATATTTATTAGGCAAGGAAATGAAATTGACAATATAATGTATCACTTCCCATTCGGCGAAAGTGACCATGCAGTATTAAATTGTAACTTCAGGATTGCGTATGACGTTACCAGCAATGAGTTACAAAAAGAGTCTAAATTACAAAAAGGGTAATTACAATGACCTGAAGAAGTACTTTTTAGAGACAGATTGGGAAAAGAACTTAGATGACAAGATTTAGATATTATATATAGAAAATTCTCTGATCTTTATGTAATAGGAGTCCAAAATTATATCCACAAAGCAACAGAAATGAAAAAAAAAAAAAATGGTTTAATACAGAATGTACAAAGTCGAAAGGCAAAAAGAGACTTGCTGTGGAATAGATACAGAAGACACAATAATGAGAGGGCATGCAACAACTCTAAACAGGCAAGAAACGATTATACAAAGATAAGAAGGGAGGCTCAGAGATAGTTTGAGGAGGGGATTATAAATAAAAGCAGTGATCAACCTAAGCTTTTTTACAGCTACATCCGAAGCAAAACCAAAGTTAAAGATAAAATACAGTCCATTATGGATGACGGGATCATCTATACACGAGAGAATGATAGTTGTGAAGCACTAAATGAAAACTTCCAATCAGTTTTTACAAAAGAAAGAAATTTTGAGAGAGATGATATGGAACATGCATGCCCACATGTATTACCAGATATACAATATCAGAAAAAGAAGTACCAAGATCTAAAGACTAACAGATCAGATCACTTCTGCCTCAAATCGAAACAACTTAGTGCATGACGTCACGCAGCTGCTTCCTGCTCTGTTCACCTGGACAGATGGGCTCAGTCGTATCCTGACATTCCATGAGTTAAGATCTCCCCAGCGACAAATCAAGGAGCAAGGAGCTCCACATTACCTCCCGTTTTGGGAGTCATTCAACTTAAATCTATTTTCTGAGACAATATGGCTACTTGTGTCGTTAGAGGACACACACATATATATAATATATATATATATATATATATATATATATATATATATATCATCATCATCAGCCATAACTAGTCCACTGCTGAACAAAGGCCTCCCCCAACCTTATCCACGAATTCCTTGACTGAGCCAATCTTTGCCACGTTTTCCCTGCAAATTTCTCTATCTCATCCCTCCACCTCCTGTCTGGTCTTTTTCTGCTACGCTTACAATCTCTTGGTGTCCAGTCTGTCAGCCTCTTACTCCATCGGTTATCCCTTATTCTTGCTATATGGCCTGCCCATCTCCATTTCTGTTCTTTTATAACTTCTATAGTATCTTTGACTTTAATCTGCTCTCTCCCCCAAGTTGATCTTTTCCTGTCTCTTAAAGATATTCCCAACATTGACCTTTCCATTGCTCTCTGAGAACGAATTAATTTATTTTCCATCGATTTTGTCAGTTTCCAGGTCTCACACTCATACGTCATAGCTAGAATTATACATTCGTTTTATACTTTTCGTTTCACATAAACTGGCAAGCTACTTTTCATAATGTCTCTATGTTTACCGAAAGCTTTCCATCCAATTGTAATGCGTCTTTTTATTTCGCTATCATGATCTTTTGTTAATTTTAGTATTTGTCCCAAGTAGTTGTAATCCTCAACTTCTTCAAGAATTTCATCGCATATTCCGATGACGATCTTTGGTGTTTGTGGATTAAACATTAGTTTTACTCCGGTTCATCTTCAGTCCTCCTCTCAGACTTTCTCTGTTCAGGTAATTTAACATTTCTTGCAATGTCTCCGCTTTTTCTGACATTAGGACAATGTCATCTGCAAATCTTAAATGGTTTAGCTTTTCTCCATGTATGTTCACTCCTTTGGTTTCCCAGTCTAGCTTTCTTAAAATACTTTCTAGGCATGCTGTAAATTACTTTGGTGAAATTGTATCTCCCTGACACACGCCCTTCTCAATCTTAATTTTTTCCGAGTCCTTATGTAATTTAACTGCAGCAGTTCCCTCTTTATATATGTTTTCGAGCAGTTTTACAATGTTCTCATTCACTCCTTGTTCTCGCAGTGAATTTATAATCTCTATGTGCTCCACTGAATCAAAAGCCTTTTCGTAATCAACAAAACCTAAGTACAGTGGTTTATTATATTCTGTAGTTTTCTCAGTTAGCTGATTCACTGTGTGTAGATGATCAGTAGTCGAGTACCTGCTTCGGAATCCTGCCTGTTCACGAGGTTGGTTTTCCTCCAGCTTTGTAGCTATTCTGTTTGTAAGGACTTTAGTGAAGAGTTTGTAAATGACTGATAGCAAGCTAATGGGTCAATAGTTACTAAGGTCTTTTGAGTCACCTTTTTTTTTTTTTATAAAATAAGATAACTATTCCATTACACCGTGTTTTGGGAATTTTCTTCTGTTTTATACATTGGGGAAATAATTGAGCAAGCCTATTTTGTACTTCTGCTCCTGCATCCAACAGTAAATCTGCTACTATTCCGTCTACTCCCAGAGCCTTCCCTCTTTTCATATTTTTAAGAGAAATATTTACTTCGTCTGGTGTCACCTCAAGTATTTCACTTGTGTCAACTGAAAAGTTAGCGATTGGTACTACTGTCTTTGATGCATACAGTTCTTTGTAAAATTCTTTAACTCTCTTCAACATCTTATCTCTGCATTTAATGGCTTCACCGTTTTTGTCTTTTAGTGATGTCATTTGTTGCTTCCCTAGTGCCATTTTACTTTGGACCTGTTTCAGACTTTTTCCTTTTTTGATGGTTTCTTTGATTTGATCCATGTTTCTCTTTCTTTTTTCTTCTCTTTGTCTTTTGTTGATAAGCTTATTTAATTCTGCTCGTTCTATTTCATCTTTCTTTGTCTTTACTTTCACTTCCTTTCGTTTTTTCATAACCTCGAGTGTCTTTTCTGAATACTTCTTGGCACTGGTTGTATTAGGTTTTCCTACTACCTCTGCTGATTCTTTTAGCACTTTTGTTAGTCTGTCATTCAGCTCATCAATGTCACATTCGGCATTACTGAGAGCCTGAAATCTGTTCCTTATTTCCAACTGAAAGGCTGCTTTGTTTTCTTTTTATCTTTAATAATCTTTTTTTTTTCACTTTTGATATTGAATCTTACTGTGCAACTCACCATTCTATGGTCACTTCCAATATTACTTTGTTGATAGCTGTGTCATTTGTGATTGTGTTATTCTTATTTGCTGTAATGAAGTCGATTTCATTCTTTGTTTCTCCATTTGGGCTTCTCCAGGTCCACTTTCTCCCTGTTCTTTTGTGAAAGAATGTGTTCATTATTCTCATGTTAAACATTTCTGCAAGGTTTACCAGCATTTCTCCTCTTTCGTTCCTTTCTCCCACTCCAAAGTTTCCCACACATGCTTCTCCATTTTTTGATTTTCCAACTTTTTCATTGAAGTCTCCCATGAGTATAGTATAGGTGGTCTTTTCCTCTTCCATAATCTGGAGATGTCATCATAGAATGTTTCATTTTCTTCATCTGAACTCTGAGAAGTTGGTGCATAGACTTGTATTACTTTCAGAGTATCTTTTTTGCACAGTCTGATTACAACCACTGCTGCTCTGTCAGCTACACTGCTGAATTTAACAATGTTGTCTACAAGATTTCTGTTAATTAGAAATCCTACACAACTAACTCTTTCATTTTCCCTTCCTCTGTAGGAAAATAGGTGGCCACTGTCATTGAGCTGAATTACTTTTTCTTCTTTTCTGTGTGTCTCACTCAAACCTACAATATCCCACCTAATGTTTTCCAATTCAGCCATTAAGTTATCAAGTTTGTAATCTTCAGCGAGGCTTCTTACATTGTATGCATAGATCTTCATGGATTTAAGAGTGTTTAATATCCCAGTCTCTAACTTGTCAATACAGTGCTTACTCACCTTCGGTGGCACACTGACCGTAAGCACAGGAGACAGTGTGGTTGGACCTTTAGTAGACGATGATCCAACAGGAATGCCCGTCAAATACTTTGCAATAGAACTCATGTTTGGTTGGGAGGATTGTGCCAAATAATCTCACCTCCCTGCCACATAGTTTCTGGTGAGATGTAATTTTTTCTGCCACCCCCTGTGGCGGGGGGGACACAACCTGGCCGCACTATGGGGTGGTACTACTACTCTGCGGCCAGGTTGTGTTAGGAAGAATACTGCCACCGTATTCCCTGCGTGTCGTAAAAGGCGACTAAAAGGGGCGGGGTGAGGGGACTAGGGACCCCCTCCTCTGTTTTGTAGTTCCTAAAAAGAGACAGGCCAGAGAAAGGGATGGGGGATGGAGTTATCCCCGTACCCTGAAGATTGGGTCTATGAATGTGCGTGGATGTAGTACGATTGAGGCTAAAAGGGAGGAGATTGGGAGAATGTTTGTGAGAAGAAAGTTGGATGTGTTAGCTTTGAGTGAAACGAAGATGAAAGGGAAGGGGGAATCTATGTTTGGAAGTGTGAATGGAAGATTGTCAGGTGTTGATAGAGGAAGGGCAAGAGAAGGTGTGGCCTTGTTAGTGAGTCCGGAAGTTCAGCAATGTGTGATTGAATGGAAGGAGGTGTCATCGAGACTGATGTGGTGAAAGCGAAATTTGAACGTGAGTTGTGGGTGTTTGTGAGTGCATATGGGCCTGGTAGTGAAAGGATGAACAAGAGAGGGAGTCTTTCTGGAATGATGTTGATGAGTGTCTGCAGAGTTTTGAAGCGAATGTGAATGTGGTAATGATGGGAGATCTGAATGCTAGAGTGGGAAATGTAGCAGTTGAAGGCGTAGTTGGTATGCATGGTGTGCCTGGAAGAAATGAAAATGGGGAACGAATGATAGCGATGTGTGTTGAGCGAGAGATGGTGATTGGGAATACGCTGTTTGAGAAGAAAGATATTTATAAGTATACATGGGTGAGACAGGAGGGTGGAAGGGTTGTTGATAGAGCCTTGATGGACTATGTCGTTGTGTCTAGGAATGTAATAGGAAGATTGTTGGATGTGAGAGTTCTGAGAGGAGGGTGGAGGTATGTCTGACCACTACCTGGTGGAGGGAAAGTTAAGAGTAGGTAAGAGATGGATGAGAGCTAGGAGGGTTAGGTGTGGCAGGGAGGTTTTGAAAGTGAGTGAGTTCGATAAAAGAGAGAAAAAGATAGAGTATCAGGAGAAATTGAAAGATGAGTGGAACGCAGTGAAAGATCGGGAAAATGGCAGCGTGGAGGAGGAATGGCAGTTGTTTAAGAGTGCTGTGGTGGGGCATGCAGAAGAGGTGTGTGGTGTGAGACGTGTGGGTGGTGGTGTAAGAAAAGGAAGTGAATGGTGGTGCGAGGAAGTAAGATGGCTGTCGCTGAGAAGAGACGCATATGAAGTGTGGCTGCAGAGGAAGGATGAGATGTCATATGAAAGGTATAAGGAGAAGAGGAATAGAGCGAGAAGGGCTGTGCGTGATGCTAAAGTGGCAGCAGATGAGAGGTGGGGTAGGCGGCTGACAGAGAATTTTCAGCAGAATAAGAAAATGTTTTGGAAGGAGGTGAAAAGGGTGCGAAAGGGAGAGTCTGGGAAGGAAGAACGAGTAAAAGCAGAGGATGGAAGGATGTTAATTGAGATGGATGCAGTAAGGAAGAGATGGGCAGAGTATTTTGAAAGATTGTTAAATGTAGAGGAGGAAAGGGTGGCTGAGATTGTGGCGGATGGAAGGGTGCAAGGAATAAATGTGTTGGGAGAGTTGAATGATTCTTTGATCACGAAGGAGGAAGTGGAGAAGGCAGTAAAGGAGATGAAAGCAGGGAAAGCTGCAGGTATGGATGGGTGTGCTGTGGAATGCCTGAAGGGTGGTGGAGTGACTATTGTTGACTGGTTAGTAAGATTGTTGAATGTGTGCTTTGAGAAAGGTATGGTGCCAATTGACTGGGCAAGTGCTTGTGTGGTCCCGTTGTATAAAGGCAAGGGTGATAAGTATGAATGTACTAGCTTTAGGGGTATAAGTCTGTTGAGTGTTGTAGGTAAGGTGTATGGTAGAGTGTTAATTATGAGAGTTAGAGAGGGTACAGAGGGAGTAATTAGTGATGAGCAGTGTGGCTTTAGGAGAGGGAGGGGATGCGTTGATCAGGTGTTTGCTGTGAGACAAGTGTGTGAAAAGTATTTAGCGAAAGGCAAGGATGTGTTTTGGGCATTTATGGATTTAGAGAAAGCGTATGATAGAATTGATAGGGAGGCTTTGTGGACTGTTTTAAGATTGTATGGACTTGATGGTAGGTTACTAAAAGGTGAAAAGTTTTTATGTAAATAGTAGAGCGTGTGTAAGAGTGGGAAATGCTGTGAGTGATTGGTTTCCCGTGAGAGTGGGGCTGCGACAGGGATGTGTGATGTCGCCTTGGTTGTTTAATATTTACATGGATGGTGTTGTAAGGGAGGTGAATGCAAGAGTTTTAGGTGGTCTGAGTCTGGTAAATGTTGATGGAGGAGAGTGGAATCTGAAGCAGCTGCTGTTTGCAGATGATACTGCACTGGTGACTGATTCAGAGGAGAGATTGAGAGAGTTGGTAGAGGAGTTTGGAAGGGTGTGTGAGAGGAGGAAATTGAAAGTAAATGAGAATAAGAGTAAAGTGATGAAGTGTACGAGGTTGATAGATGGTAGGGGGATGAATATAGTTTTGAATGGTGAGTTGCTTTGAGGAGGTAGATTGTTTTAAATATCTAGGGTCACATGTTGCTGTGGATGGAAGAATAGATGCAGAAGTGAAGTTTAGAATAAATGAAGTAGGAAAGGTGCTGGGAGGAATGAAAAAAAGTGTTTAAATGTCGTTCGCTTAGAATGGATGTAAAGAGAAGGCTGTATGAGGGTGTTGTGGTACCGACTGCATTATATGGGTCTGAAACATGGAATATGGGTGTAGCAGAGAGGAAAAGTTTGAATGTAATGGAGATGAGATGTCTGAGGAGTATGTGTGGAGTGACGCGTATGGATCGGGTGCGAAATGATGAAGTGCGAAGGAGAACTGGAGTTGTTCGGGAGATGGCTGGTAGAGTTGAGCAGAGGGTGTTGCAATGGTTTGGGCATATGGAGAGAATGGATAATGAGCGATTGGTGAAAAAGATAACTAGATCTGATGTGAGAGGTGTAAGGCTGATAGGAAGACCACGAATAGGATGGATGGACAGTGTGAAGAGAGCGCTGGATGCGAGAGGGATGTCTGTTGAGCAAGGAAGAGTGGCTGTGCGTGACAGAAATAAATGGAGAGAAATTGTGAATGAATAAGTGATGACGCAGCCCTGAGGGGATATTCTCCCGCATTTGGTCTGATCAGCTAGTCAGGTCAGGTGCGGGTAAGGGGATGGGTCTGTTATGATGTGGCAGGGGTAAACCAGTTCTGCTGTCGGGCCCTGCTGCGGATGTCACTGATTGCATTGCCCAGTTGACCCTTGTGCGGTGTGGTGCGGTGAGGATCTGTCCGTTCTCCCCTTTGGGGCTAAGATGCGAATGAATGTGTTTGAATGGATGAGTAAATGGAGAGTGAGTCGTCCTGTCTCGGCTACCTCCCTTTCCTTGGGGGAAGCAGCCTAGGTATATAGATAGATAGATAGACCTTATTCATTATATTAGGTGGAGCCCTATATATCTATAGGGGGTCCCATGGTCCACGAAGTCTAAGACGGTACCTTGTATATCTACAAGGTCTTCCCCTCTCCGACACCTGGGGATGCACCAGGTAGCAGTGGGATCCTGCCCCTGGATATATATATATATATATATATATATATATATATATATATATATAAATATATATATATATATATATATATATATATATATATATATATGGAAGGATGTTAATTGAGTTGGATGCAGTAAGGAAGAGATGGGCAGAGTATTTTGAAAGATTGTGAAATGTAGAGGAGGAAAGGGTGGCTGAGATTGTGGCGGATGGAAGGGTGCAAGGAATAAATGTGTTGGGAGAGTTGAATGATTCTTTGATCACGAAGGAAGAAGTGGAGAAGGCAGTAAAGGATTTGAAAACAGGGAAAGCTGCAGGTATGGATGGGTGTGCTGTGGAATGCCTGAAGGGTGATGGAGTGCCTATTGTTGACTGGTTAGTAAGATTGTTGAATGTGTGCTTTGAGAAAGGTATGGTGCCAATTGACTGGGCAAGTGCTTGTGTGGTCCCGTTGTATAAAGGCAAGGGTGATAAGTATGAATGTACTAGCTTTAGGGGTATAAGTCTGTTGAGTGTTGTAGGTAAAGTGTATGGTAGAGTGTTAATTATGAGAGTTAGAAAGGGTACAGAGGGAGTGATTAGTGATGAGCAGTGTGGCTTTAGGAGAGGGAGGGGATGCGTTGATCAGGTGTTTGCTGTGAGACAAGTGTGTGAAAAGTATTTAGCGAAAGGCAAGGATGTGTTTTGGGCATTTATGGATTTAGAGAAAGCGTATGATAGAATTGATAGGGAGGCTTTGTGGACTGTTTTAAGATTGTATGGACTTGATGGTAGGTTACTAAAAGGGGTGAAAAGTTTTTATGTAAATAGTAGAGCGTGTGTAAGAGTGGGAAATGCTGTGAGTGATTGGTTTCCCGTGAGAGTGGGGCTGCGACAGGGATGTGTGATGTCGCCTTGGTTGTTTAATATTTACATGGATGGTGTTGCAAGGGAGGTGAATGCAAGAGTTTTAGGTGGTCTGAGTCTGGTAAATGTTGATGGAGGAGAGTGGAATCTGAAGCAGCTGCTGTTTGCAGATGATACTGCACTGGTGACTGATTCAGAGGAGAGATTGAGACAGTTGGTAGAGGAGTTTGGAAGGGTGTGTGAAAGGAGGAAATTGAAAGTATTTGAGAATAAGGGTAAAGTGATGAAGTGTACGAGGGTGATAGATGGTAGGGGGATGAATATAGTTTTGAATGGTGAGTTGCTTGAGGAGGTAGATTGTTTTAAATATCTAGGGTCACATGTTGCTGTGGATGGAAGAATAGATGCAGAAGTGAAGTTTAGAATAAATGAAGTAGGAAAGGTGCTGGGAGGAATGAAAAAAGTGTTTAAATGTCGTTCGCTTAGAATGGATGTAAAGAGAAGGCTGTATGAGGGTGTTGTGGTACCGACTGCATTATATGGGGCTGAAACATGGAATGTGGGTGTAGCAGAGAGGAAAAGTTTGAATGTAATGGAGATGAGATGTCTGAGGAGTATGTGTGGAGTGACGCGTATGGATCGAGTGCGAAATGATGAAGTGCGAAGGAGAACTGGAGTTGTTCGGGAGATGGCTGGTAGAGTTGAGCAGAGGGTGTTGCAATGGTTTGGGCATATGGAGAGAATGGATAATGAACAATTGGTGAAAAAGATAACTAGATCTGATGTGAGAGGTGTAAGGCTGAGAGGGAGACCACGAATAGGATGGATGGACAGTGTGAAGAGAGCGCTGGATGCGAGAGGGATGTCTGTTGAGCAAGGAAGAGTGGCTGTGTGTGACAGAAATAAATGGAGAGAAATTGTGAATGAATAAGTGATGACGCAGCCCTGAGGGGATATTCTCCCGCATTTGGTCTGATCAGCTAGTCAGGTCAGGTGCGGGTAAGGGGATGGGTCTGTTATGATGTGGCAGGGGTAAACCAGTTCTGCTGTCGGGCCCTGCTTCGGATGTCACTGATTGCATTGCGCAGTTGACCTTTGTGCGGTGTGATGCGGTGAGGATCTGTCTGTTCTCCCCTTGGGGCTAAGATGCGAATGAATGTGTTTGAATGGATGAGTAAATGAAGAGTGAGTCGTCCTGTCTCGGCTACCTCCCTTTCCTTGGGGGAAGCAGCCTATATATATATATATATATATATATATATATATATATATATATATATCTATATATATATATATTGTTACGGAACAGAGAGAGATAATGAACACTTCAAGTGAGAATACTAAAATCACTACTGTCCCACAAAGTTCCAGGTTCAAAACAAAAGACTTAGGTAAAATTATAAGTTAAAGTTTAATGCACAAACTAACAACTAAACATTGAAGACTCATAAGGATAATGTAATGGCAAAAACAGGTTCAATATATGGTTAACTGCAGTAGCCTCTATTAACACGAATTTAGCAAGAGCAAATTTATCTAAGTCAGCCCTGATAAATGAGAGAACCGAATAATGCTCAGTTAAAGTAAGATATATATTATTACAGATACAAAATATTACTAATACTGGCTGACATCAAAAACTTTACATGAATCACAAAAACCTTACCAGGCCTACGAATCAACGCCCCAGGCTACACAGTACAAGAAAAATGGTAATAACACTTACACTCAAATTATACAGCAGCTAGATGGCTGGAGACTTCCTGAGCACTCACAAAAATAATAATACACTATACAGGGGAGGACAGAGATGTGAACAAAATGAGGAGTAGATCTAAGTGGCAATTAATGCAGAGACTGAGCTCATTATATAGGGGCCTGCAGAGCTTGATTCACCTTGTAAGAAGGACGTGCAAATGAAGCCATAGGGGACAAAGAGTTGACAATCCTGCTCTGAACAACAGAAAGAATGACTTACTCTACTATAAGGGGGAGAAGGGGGGAGTGAGGTAGAATACGCAAGCCTGGTCACTATGGAAGCCATGAGGCGAATCGTGATCAAACACGCAGCATACTGTACGTTAGAATTATACAAAGGATGATGAAATCATAGGCTATGTAACATCTCCCCACAAAGAAAAAGAAATTTACAAAGGAAATTTCTTATTACTCTAAAACAATCCGTCTAAAGTCTAGATAAGCAATCTGCAATAACATTTTCTTTCCCCTTGACATTTTGTATGTCTAATGAATACTTCTGAAGAAGTAGACTCCATCTTGTCAATCTTTGATTTTTATCTTTACACTTACTAAGGAATTTCAGTGGATTATGATCAGTATAAATGACTATGGGGTCAAAACCAGAGCACAAATAAAATGAAAAATGCTGTAAACCCAAAATCAAGGCCAAAAGCTCTTTCTTAATAGTTGAGTAGTTCTTTTGAGGTGGAGTGAACTTCTTACTGTAATAAGATACAGGATGTTCAATACCCTGATCATCCTCTTGCAGCAAATCAGCCCCAGCTCCTGTATCACTTGCATCAACAGCCATCTTAAAAGGCTTAGCAAAATTTGGAGTAGCGAGCAAGAGCTGACTTAATAGGATAGCTGTAAGTTTACTGAAAGAGGATTCACAGTTATTGGTCCAGACAAATTTAACTCCCTTTTTCAGTAGGTCTGTAAGTGGTGATACAAGAATTGAAAAGTTAAGAACAATTCTCCTGTAATAACCTACCATTCCCAGAAATCTTTGTAGCTCTTTCCTACTTTTAGGTCTGGGAAGATTACTTATAATCTGAACCTTAGCTCCTGGTGGTGCAATGTGTCCATCACCACTTATGTACCCAAGGTACTGAACTTTAGCTTGACCAAACTCACACTTTGATAAATTAGCTACAAGATTAGCCTGAACCAAACGCTCAAGAAATTTACTGACATGGCATAGGTGATCTTTCCAGTTGTCACTGAAGATTAATACGTCATCAATATAAACAACACATCCTGCCAAACCCTCTGTTACAACATTCATGAGCTTCTGAAAAGTGGCTGGTGCATTCTTCATACCATATGGCATTACAGAACATGCAAAAGTCTTTCCTAGTGTTACAAAACATGAGATCTCCCTAGCACGATCAGTCATAGGTACTTGCCAGTATCCCTTTAACAAATCAAACTTACTTATGTACCTAGCCTTTCCGATCTTGTCTATGCAATCTTCCACGTGAGGGAGAGGGTAAGTGTCTGTTCTGGTTATCTGATTAACACGTCTGTAGTCAATGCAAAGCCGCTGTGGCCCACCTGGCTTAGGGACTAGAGTGACAGGAGAACTCCACTCGCTCTGACAGGGCTCAGTCATCTTGTGGTCCAACAGGTAGCCAAGCTTCTTCTGGATGAGAGGAACTTTCACTGGGTTCACACGGTAAGGAGGCAGTTTAATTGGCTTTGCGTCTCCAACATCGACATCATGCATCAACACAGTGGTTCTTCCTGTAGTGGCACGGAACACTTACGGGTACTCCTGCAGTAATGCCGAAAACTCCTGCCTTTCCTCGGGAGCTAGATGAGAAAGCTTAGTCTGGAGATCATTCATGATATCAGGATTCTTCCCCAAACTATCACTCAGGCTCATGCTGCATGGGAGAACTTCACTTGCAGACTCGGGTGGAACAGCTACAGTGCAGACTGGGTTATTTTCGTCCCGCCTGTGATATAACTTTAGCATGTTGATGTGACAAAGTTGCTTGTTCTTTCTACGATCTGATGTGGCGATGACATAGTTGACATCACTGAGTTTCTTCTCCACGAAATAAGGACCACTAAACTTGGCTTGAAGAGGTTGCCCATGCACCGGTAGCAGAATCAAAACCTGATCTCCTGGCTGAAAGTGGCGTAACCTGGACTTCTTATCATACCAAGTCTTCATCTTCTCCTGAGCAGCTCCTAAATTCTCTCTCACCAGCTGTAAAGCAGTGGACAGCCGTTCTTTGAACTTCATCGCATACTCCAGCAGGTTGACGTCATCTTCCTCCGACAGCCAGCATTCCTTGAGTAGCTTAAGGGGTCCTCTTACTTCATGGCGAAACAGTAGTTCAAAGGGTGAGAAGCCCAGTGATTCATTTGGAGATTCTCTTGCGGCAAATACAACGAATGGAAGACCTTTATCCCAGTCTTTCTGATGTTCCAAGCAGTATTTCCTGAGCATCGATTTGAGTGTTTGATGATATCTCTCCAACGCTCCTTGGGTCTGGGGATGGTAAGCTGAAGACGTGATCTGGGTGATGCCCAACTCTTTCAGAGACTGCTTGAAAACATTTGACATGAAATTACTTCCCCGGTCTGACTGTACCTCCTTGGGCAGACCAAACTTTCTGAAGAACCCTAGCATTTCCTTAACCACGTTCTTTGCTGAGATATTTCTAAGTGGAATACCTTCAGGATAACGAGTAGCCATATCAATCAGGGTCAACACATAAGAAAATCCTGAAGAAGTCTTAGGAAGAGGGCCCACAATATCCACCAACACACGGGTGAATGGCGCCTCAAAAGGAGGAATGGGAACTAGAGGTGCAACCTTTTCGGTCTGATTACAATTCCCAACAACTTGACAGGTGTGACAAGACTTACAATACCAGGAAACATCCCTGAAGATACCTGGCCAGAAGAAGTGTTTCAAAATGCGTGCCACAGTCTTCCTCATTCCAAGGTGTCCTGCCAAACTGGAATCATGAGCCACTCTAATGATATCCTGCCTACAAACACGAGGGATGATAACTTGATGTACAACCTCCCATTCACAGTCGGCTGATGCTGCTGGGGGTCTCCACTTCCTCATAAGTATTCCTGACTTTATATAATAACAGGTAGAAGCACCAGCTGACTCTTCCTCACTGCAAGCAGAGTTAGCTAGACCTTTCAACTCAGGGTCAGCAACCTGCAACTCAACCAACTCTTGACGAGACAAATTATCAACACTACTGGGTACTGCCTCATCTGGTGAGTGGTCCAAATTAGCAAGAAAAGTGTCAGCTAGGATAACATCATCATCATCATTATCCACTAAGTCACCAGTAAATTCAGACTTAGCCCTAGTGACAGCACATGCAGAGAACACCTCAGGGATATCACAATCCTGGGTCGCAGTCACTGGTTCACTAGACAACTGAGGAGCTGGACACACTTGACTTCCTCCAACATCATTTCCAAGTAAGAAAGTTACACCTGACATTGGGAGTGTCTCAACCAACCCAACCATAACGGAACCATTAACAAAACCAGACTCTAAATTCACTCTGCACAGAGGGACAGAGAAGTAATTATTCCCTACACCTTGTAAGATTACAGCTTCATCAGAGGAATTAACATTAGAGCCTAGAACACTGGTCAGCATAAGGGATTGGCAAGCACCTGTATCTCGATATATTTTAACTGATTTCCTGTCATTATTGTCCAGAGGACTGACAAAACCATCAGACAGGAAATTAGCACATGAACTCTTGAGAGTGTCACCCACGTTAATGCTCAAAAGAGGAGCTCCATCATGAGAATTTAATTTACCCCTCAAAGCAGGTTCAATTAACTCGGTTAAAGAATTCTGGGAACTCTCAAGGGTGGACACTAGACCAATTGACTGAATATTTAAAGACTCCTTTTTGTTTACATCACGCTGTCTCCTGAAACATTTCTCCGTAGTATGACCAAGCTTACTACAATGAGTACATTTACTTTTCTGAAATCTAGAGGTGGAGCTGGTATTTACTTCCTGAGAAACATCAACTTTATTCTCTTTCCTGTTACCTGTACTCTGAGTAGAGGCAACGTATTCGTACTTACTCTCAGCTTTCCTTTTTTCTTTAGAATATCTCTTGTGAGTGAGAACATATTCATCAGCTAAAACTGCAGCATCAGACAAATTATCTATTCTTTTCTCATCAAGATATAGTCTTACATCTTTATTAATACACATTTTGAAGTCCTCCAGCAAAATCATCTGCTTAAATTTATCAAAATCAGAATTTACATTCTTAGAATTTAACCACTGCTCTAACAGATCTTCTTGATTTTTGCATACTCAACATGGGACTGCTTATCTTGCTTATAAGTTGTCCTAAATTTTACTCTATAGGCTTCAGGAACAAGCTCATAGGCCTTAAGAATCAAGCTGTTAACTACATCATAATTATCAGATTGATCCTGAGGCAAAGATGCATAAGTTACTTGAGCTTTACCGGTGAGAACACTCTGTAGGAGTACTGGCCAATACTTTTTGGGCCTATTAAAATCTGTAGCTACCCTCTCTAACAACTGAAAATACTTTGTTAAATCAGATTCATTAAAAGGAGGGACAAGTTTAACATTTTTAGCCACATCAAAATCATCAGAGCTAGATGATCCAGTTCCACCTTGTTTCATGCGATACTCATGGTCTGCCTGAATCCTAGCAAGTTCAACTTGTGCCTGAGCCTGTGCCTGTGCCTCCTGAATACGAGCCTGACACTCAGCCTCCTTAGCATTTGCCTGAAACTCAGCCTCCTTAGCAAGAGCCTGAAACTCAGCCTCCTTAGCACGAGCCTGAAACTCAGCCTCCTTAGCACGAGCCTCCTGCAGGGCTAGCTGTAACTTAGCTATTTCAATCTGCGTTTGCTCATCTGGAGGAGTTACATTAAACAAGCTTTTATTAATCATGTCAACAATTTGATCTTTAGAATGATGAGAGAGAACGGCAATTCCCAATTGTTGAGCAACAAGCTTAAGTTCATTCTTTGTTCTGTTTTCTACATGACACACTGTTTGCACATTTGACAAAAAATCTTTGGCTTCGTCAAGAGTAGTAATAGTAGACATCATGAATAAATCACAGTCACAAAATATCAAGCAATATCCTTATGATAATATCCTGAATATCCTGATAAGAGGTCGCCAAATTTATGTTACGGAACAGAGAGAGATAATGAACACTTCAGGTGAGAATACTAAAATCACTACTGTCCCACAAAGTTCCAGGTTCAAAACAAAAGACTTAGGTAAAATTACAAGTTAAAGTTTAATGCACAAACTAACAACTAAACATTCAGGACTCATAAAGATAATGTAATGGCAAAAACAGGTTAAATATATGGTTAACTGCAGTAGCCTCTATTAACATGAATTTAGCAAGAGCAAATTTATCTAAGTCAGCCCTGATAAATGAGAGAACCAAATAATGCTCAGTTAAAGTAAGATATAATATTATTACAGATACAATATATTACTAATACTGGCTGACATCAAAAACTTTACATGAATCACAAAAACCTTACCAGGCCTACAAATCAACGCCCCAGGCTACACAGTACAAGAAAAATGGTAATAACACTTATACTCAAATTAAACAGCAGCTAGATGGCTGGAGACTTCCTGAGCACTCACAAAAATAATAATACACTATACAGGGGAGGACAGAGATGTGAACAAAATGAGGAGTAGATCTAAGTGGCAATTAATGCAGGGACTGAGCTCATTATATAGGGGCTGGCAGAGCTTGATTCAACTTGTAAGAAGGACGCGCAAATGAAGCCATAGGGGACAAAGAGTTGACAATCCTGCTCTGAACAACAGAAAGAACGACTTACTCTACTATAAGGGGGAGAAGGGGGGAGTGAGGTAGAACACGCAAGCCTGGTCACTATGGAAGCCACGAGGCGAATCGTGATCAAACACGCAGCATACTGTACGTTAGAATTATACAAAGGATGATGAAATCATAGGCTTTGTGGACTGTTTTAAGATTGTATGGACTTGATGGTAGGTTACTAAAAGGGGTGAAAAATTTTTATGTAAATAGTAGAGTGTGTGAATGAGTGGGAAATGCTGTGAGTGACTGGTTTCCTGTGAGAGTGGGGCTGCGACAGGGATGTGTGAGGTCGCCTTGGTTGTTTAATATTTACATCGATGGTGTTGTAAGAGAGGTGAATTCAAGAGTTTTAGGTGGAGGTCTGAGTCTGGTGAATGTTGATGGTGGAGAGTGGAATCTGAAGCAGCTGCTGTTTGCAGATGATACTGCACTGGTGGCTGATTCAGAGGAGAGATTGAGACAGTTGGCAGAGGAGTTTGGAAGGGTGTGTGAAAGGAGGAAATTGAAAGTAAATGAGAATAAGAGTAAAGTGATGAAGTGTACGAGGTTGGTAGATGGTAGGGGGATGAATATAGTTTTGAATGGTGAGTTGCTTGAGGAGGTAGAGTGTTTTAAATATCTAGGGTCACATGTTGCTGTGGATGGAAGAATAGATGCAGAAGTAAAGTTTAGAATAAATGAAGTAGGAAAGGTGCTGGGAGGAATGAAAAAAGTGTTTAGATGTCGTTCGCTTAGAATTGGATGTAAAGAGAAGGTTGTATGAGGGTGTTGTGGTACCGACTGGGTTATATGGGGCTGAAACATGGAATATGGGTGTAGTAGAGAGGAAAAGTTTGAATGTAATGGAGATGAGGTGTCTGAGGAGTATGTGTGGAGTGACGTGTATGGATCGAGTGTGAAATGATGAAGTGCGAAGGAGAACTGGAGTTGTTCGAGAGATGGCTGGTAGAGTTGAGCAGAGGGTGTTGCGATGGTCTGGGCACATGGAGAGAATGGATAATGAGCGATTGGTGAAAAAAATAACTAGATCTGATGTGAGAGGTGTAAGGCTGAGAGGAAGACCACGAATAGGATGGATGGACAGTGTGAAGAGAGCACTGGATGAGAGAGGGATGTCTGTTGAGCAAGGAAGAGTGGCTGTGTGTGACAGAAATAAATGGAGAGAAATTGTGAATGAATAAGTGATGACACAGCCCTGAGGGGATATTCTCCCGCATTTGGTCTGATCAGCTAGTCAGGTCAGGTGCGGGTAAGGGGATGGGTCTGTTATGATGTGGCAGGGGTAAACCAGCTCTGCTGTCGGGCCCTGCTGCGGATGTCACTGATTGCATTGCCCAGTTGACCCTTGTGCGGTGTGGTGCGGTGAGGATCTGTCTGTTCTCCCCTTGGGGCTAAGATGCGAATGAATGTGTTTGAATGGATGAGTAAATTGGGAGTGTGTCGTCCTGTCTCGGCTACCTCCCTTTCCTTGGAGGAAGCAGCCTAGGCATATAGATAGATAGATAGATAGATGTAACAATAAATATATATATATATCTATATATACCTATACATATACATATATATATACACATATATACATATACATATATATATATATATATATCAATCAATCAATCATTTCCTGTGGCACCCTCGGGGATGCATAGGGCCTCGATGAACTCACACCACCACATCCTATCTTGTGCTAACTCCTCAAGATCTCCCCAACACTCATCTCCAGCTTCCCGTCTCATTGTCCTCACCCACGTCTCTTTTGGCCTTCCTCTACCTCTCCTACCAGGTGCCACCCACCCTGGTGTACCTCGTACTATTCCCTGTCTCCTATACACATGTCCTAGCCACTTCTATCGTGAGAATCTAACATATTCATCGATCGGCTGCACTCCCGTTATTTCTCTAATTCTACTATTTGGTATCCTTTCCCACCACTTAACTCCTAATATTCTTCTAAGTGCTTTATTTTCAAACACCAAGAATTTATTTTCCATAGTCACTGTGCTGTACCAAGACTCGTGTCCATAAATTAAGATACTCCTAACCATTACCTTATAAAGTTTGATTTTTGTATGCACAGAGAAATTGTTATTATTCCAAATATTTTTAAGCATTCCCATTGCCTGATTAGCCTTCTTTAACCTTTCCTCGAATTCAAAGTTCAAAGAACCATCCTTGGCTAAATAAGTACCTAAATATTTAAACCTATCAACTTGCTTTACAACCATACCTCCAATTACACATTCCTGCGCATTTTCCATATTCATATTGATTATTTCAGTTTTTCCACAATTAATAACCAAACCCACCTTGCGACCTTCACTCACCAAACAGTCCAACACTCTCTGCATCTCTTCTGGCCCATCACAAATCAAAACTATATCATCTGCATAATCTAAATCCAAAAGTTTCCTGTTCTCTCCCCAAAGTATACCTGCACCGGTTTCTGTTCCAACACGTTTCATAATGTAATCAATGACCAATATAAATAGTAAAGGCGATAGAACACCACCTTGAATTACTCCGGACTTGACTTCAAACGAATCACTCAGAGAACCATCAACCATCACTTTACAAAATGTGTCCTCATGCATGTTCATAATGACCCTCACAAACTCCTCTGGTATTCCATAATGTCTCATGATCTTCCCCATAGACTCTCTCGAAACACTATCCAAAGCCTTTTCAAAATCAACAAAACAAAGACTTAACGGTACTCTCATTTCATTAACTTGCTGCATCAAATGCTTAACTATAAAGATCTGATCATTGCAACCACGTCCCTTTCTAAAACCAGCCTGTTCATCCCTCAGAATACCCTCAACCACCGGCTCCAACCTATTTAACAACACTCTACTGAAAACTTTCAAAGCTATCGGTGACAAAGAGATTCCCCTCCAATTACCACATTTACTCAGGTCTCCTTTCTTCGGAACTTTAACAATTACACCATTCTTCCAAACTGATGGTAGTAACCCCGTCACCCATATCTTATTGAATAGCTTGGTCAAGATCATTATTAATCTATCCCCCTCCACTTTAAACATTTCCGGAAATAAACCATCCTCCCCTGGTGCCTTATTATTCTTTAACTGTTTTACTGCTTTCTCCACTTCTGCAAGCCTCAACTCTCCTGTTTCTATATTTAAATCTTCCTGAGCAGACGGTATATCCTCTTCTGGTGGTATTGGTCTATTAAGAACTGTCTCAAAATGCTCTTTCCATCTATTTTTAATATCTCCATCTTTGGTCAATAAATTTCCTTCCCTGTCTCTAATTGGTATTTCCTTGCGTTTACCTGCATTACCACTCAGTTCTCTAATCGATTCACATGCTATTCTTTGACTCTGTCCATCATTTTTGTTTATTAGGATTTCAGTCTCTGCAACCTTTTCATCCACACATCTTCTTTTATCTCTCCTAGCTAACCTTCTTACTTCTGAATTCAAACTCCAGTACGCAGCTCTTGCTAATTCAATCTCTCGTTCACCAACGCATTGCATCTCACTCCTCAATTTAGCCTCACCTCTCTTTTTTATCATATCCCACGTTTCCTCTGATATCCATTTCTTTCTCCTGAATCTATGTCTCCTTCCAATCGTACATTCAGCAGTCTCATGCAAAACTTTGTTCACATCCTCCCACATCTCATCTACACTCACTCCCCCTCTTCCAACGTTTCCAACACCAAAAACCTATTTCTGCATTCTAATCTGAATTCCTCCTTTTCTTCTCCTCTTCTAAGCTTAACAATATCGTATCTACCAACACCAGATTTTTCCTTCTTCTGATTTTTAAGTTTAAACCTTATTTTTGCAATGCTGAGTTGATGGTCACTACCAATATCCGCTCCCCGTTTAACATGAACATCTAGCAGAGAACTTCTATGCCTCCTACTGATAGCGATGTGATCAATCTGATTTTTATATTTTCCACACGGCGACACCCAAGTTGTCTTGTGTATATTGCAATGCTGAAAGAGTGTGCCCCCGATGACTAAGTCATTTGCTAGACAGAAGCTTCCAAACCTCACTCCGTTTTCACTCATCCTACTACCAACTCCCATCTTACCCATACATGCCTCAAATCCCTCATTTGAACAGCCCATTACTGCATTAAAGTCTCCAACGCAGATCAAAACATCATGTCTAGGTACCCTTCCTACTCCTTCTTGCAACTTTTCATAAAATGTGTCTTTCCTTTCATCGAGTGCATCATTAGTAGGTGCATAACACACAAACAGACTGATGTTGCCATGATTTGATTTAAACCGTGCGTATAGCAATCGCTCATCTATAGGATCCCACTCACATAAAGCCTTATTTGCTTTACAACCCATATATATATATATATATATATATATATATATATATATATATATATATATATATATATATATATATATATATATATTCGAGACTAATGGGTGTTTCTGATGAACATCCCTCATCTGTTGCATTCATGCACAGAATAAGAACTCATCTTCTTGGAGAAGAAAACAAGCTGTTAAACGGCAAATATAATATACATAAGGAAAGTGATGATGCAACAGTAGTGAGGGACCATTTCAGCAGGGAATATACAACTATATCCGATCCAAATGAGAGCAAGAAGGACTCCCCACAGCAAGAAATACGTTTTTCTGCTATGCTCTTCTCCTCTCTAGATACTGATGAGCCATATAAAAATCATGATCAGGAAAGCACACGTAGCATAGATCCAGATAATATTCCCCCCGTAGAATTTGAGAAGGAAATGAACACAGAAGGACTGCGCTATTTTGGTGGATATATTGCTTATAAATTTCCCCAGTATGAGTTTTTTTTTTTTTTTTTTGGCTCACAAGTATCAGCAGGTGAAAACACATGGAATGAAATAACTAGTTGGAGGCCAGGTGGTTCAATGACACCAAGTGACGATTTTTTTTGGTAAACTTCAACAGATGGAAAACCTATTTGTATGCTACCATGGCCAGAAATCACTTCAACCAGGCAAAGACTCATAAAAAAAAAAAAAATGATATATGTAACTATGTAAACTTGCCAGTGGAAGTTATAATTTTGTTTGTTTGGTCTCGCATGTTTTTCAGAATTCGAGTCCTAAAGAGAAACCTAATATTACACAGGGGTGAAAAAAAGAAGGTACTCTTAATTAAATTATGTGAAGTCTAAAAGTTCACGTTGTTTAAATATCCCATGGTGTTCTTACCTACCTTACCTAATTGTTCTTACCTAATTGTATCTTTACAGGAATGAGTCAAGCTCGTACTGTCCCGTGTCTTAAACCATATTTATCGTACATATCCTTAAATTTGTGAATTGTTTTGGCACACACTATTTAATTCGGTAGTGCATTCCATTGATCAATTGCTCTGTTTGGGAAACTGAATTTCCTTACGTCTTTATCACCTCTCTTCTTATGCAATTTTTTGCAGTGTCCTTTTGCTGATGCTTCTCCATATGTTAAGTAATCATTTATGTCTATTTTCTCCTTTCCTGATATGCACTTATATAGCATTATCATGTCACCTCTTCTTCTTCTCTCCTGTAGTGTTGGTAGATTCAGTTTATTTAGTCTTTCTTCGTAGCTTAGGTCCCTTAAGCTTGGTATCCATCTTGTAGCGGCCCTTTGAACTTTTTCAATCTTGTCTATGTGCTTTTTGAGATGAGGACTCCAGACTACTGATGCATATTCCAGGGTTGGTCTAATGAATGATGTTATTATCCTTCTTAGCATGTCTTCATTTATGTATGTGAATGCTATTCTCATATTTGCAAGCAGTGTATACATGTTCCGTACCTTCTCGCTGATGTGGTCACCCGGAGATAGTCTGTTATTGATAATCACACCTAGGTCTTTCTCTCTTTCTGATATGTATAGGGTTTTATTTCCTAACTTATAATCCCAATCAGGTCTTTTTCCACTTTTACCAAACTTGATTACATGACACTTGTCCACATTGAATTCCATTTGCCATGTACTACTCCATTCATGAAGTTTATTTAATTCTTCTTGTAGCTCTTTACAAGAGTCTGTGTTAGTAATTCTCCTTTGTATTTTTGCATCATCTGCAAACATATTCAGATAGCTCTCATTTCCAGTGTTACTGTTTATATCATTTATATACACTAAAAACATGATTGGTGCCAGCACTGAACCCTGTGGTACTCCACTAGTCACTTCTTTCTATGATGAGTAGTTTCCTCTTAGTACTGTCCTCATTTCTCTTTTTATGAGAAAGTCTTGCATCCAACAAAACAGTTTGCCTCGAATTCCGCCTTGATGGTACAGTTTCCATAAAAGTCTTTGGTGTGGTACTGTGTCAAAAGCTTTCTTGAAATCTAAATAGATACTGTCCACCCATCCTTCCCTTTCCTGTATTGTGTTTGTTACTCTGTCATAGTAGCTCAACAGATTAGTAACACATGATTTTCCTTTTCTGAAACCAAACTGTCTTTCTGTTATCATACTGTGTTCTTCTAGATGATTTACCCAAGCTTTTCTTATAAGTTTTTCTAATACCTTGCTTACAACACTGGTCAGTGATACTGGTCGGTAGTTGAGTGGATTTTGTCTATTTCCTTTCTTGAATAAGGGGACAATATTTGCTTTTTTCCAAATATCAGGTAGTTTACCTTGACTCAAGGATTTCTTGAAAATTAAAAATAATGGTTTACTTAACTCCTTTGCACATTCTCGTAATACCCAACATGAAATTTCATCAGGACCACTTGCTTTTCCTCTGTCTAATCTACTTAACTCCTGTATTACTTTTTCTGCTATTTGTATATCTGGTAGTATGTGTGGACATGCGTGTTCCACATAGTCCCTCTCAAAATTTTTTTCTTCTGTAAAAACTAATTGGAAATTCTTATTTAGTGCTTCACAAATATCTTTCTCTTGTGTATAAGTGATTCCCTCGTCCGTAATGGATTGTATTATATCTTTTACTTTAGTTTTGCTTCTGATATAGCTGTAAAACAGCTTTGGTTGATCACTACTTTTATTTATTATATCCTCCTCAAACTGTTTTTGGGCTTCCCTCCTTATTCTTGTATAGTCGTTTCTTGCCTGTTTGTAATTATTATACGCCCTTTCACTATTGTGTCTTCTGTATCTATTCCACAACAAATCTCTTCTTTCTTTTGATTTTTTACATTCTGTATTGAACCATTTCTGTATTTTCTTATCTGCTTCTTTGTGCTGTGGGATGTACTTCTGGACTCCTATTTCATAAAATTCACAAAAATTTTTATATACAGCATTTAAATCTTGTCCTCTAAGCTCATTTTCCCAATCAACTTCTAAGAAATACTTCTTTAGGGCTTGATAATTTCCCTTTTTATAGTTTAGGCTCTTTTTGTAACTATCATTGCTGTTTACTATGTCATATGCTATCCTGAAGTTATAATTTAGTACTGCATGATCGCTTTTGCCGAGTGGAGGGTGATATATTAAACTGTCAATATCATTTTCTTGCCTTGTAAATATTAGATCTAGCACTGAAGGTACATCAAGTCCTCTTTTTCTGGTGGTTTCCCTCACATGTTGCGTTAAGAAAAACTCTTGTACGAGATCCGGGAGCTTTTGGTCCCAACAGCTTTCTTGGCTATTTACATCTAGAGTATTCCAATTTATACTTGTATTGAAGTCCCAGTTAGTATAATTCTTTCCGATTTCTCTTCCATTTTATGTAGCAATGATCTTACACTCTGAATTCTACTCTCTGCCAGGTCCTCATATTCGTCGCTTTCCCATGTGTTTGATCTGGGTGGCAAGTACAAATTGGCTACAATTACTTTACCTTCAGATGTGTCGATCTCTACTGCAATCAGTTCTACTTGTGATGGTATATCTAGTTTTATTTCCTTGACTTTTAGATTTTTCTTAGTTAATATTACAATTCCTCCTCCTTTTTTTAAATATCTGTCTCTTCTCCATATATTGTATTCCTCTAAGTTTAGTATGTCATTTGATATCCTTGGTATTAATTTTGTTTCAGTTAGGCATTTTATTTGTGGTTCATTTTCTCTGACATAATCATTCATCTCTAGTAATTTAGATACCATTCCATCCACATTTGAGTACATCAACTTTATCATCTTGTTTATATACTTATCATGACATGGTTCTACTACCTTCCTCCTTTTTCTTCCATCCTGTTTGTGTACCACTTTCGTACCTGCAATCCTATTACTTTGTAAAAAAATTTCTTCTCCTCTTCTGATCTTCACTCATTTTTTGTTTGTGTGTGTGTGTGTGTGTGTGTGTGTGTGTGTGTGTGTGTGTGTGCAGTCACAGGCAGCTAGTACCATGAAAATGTACAAATATATACTGTACCTATAAAAGAGAGAGAGAGAGAGAGAGAGAGAGAGAGAGAGAGAGAGAGAGAGAGAGAGAGAGAGAGAGAGAGAGAGAGAGAGATTAGTATAGTTCCCCATTTTCACTGCTGTTTTCTTTGTATGGTAACCCCCTTTCCACCCCCGGGCAGCCGCGTGACGTCACTGACCTGCATACCAGGAGGAACTGAGTAGAACTGTTAATCTTTAGATCTTGAGAAGTACAGGAAGAGTTATGTAAAGTAGACAAAGGAAAAGCAAATGGTCCTGACGGAATTTCAGGTTGGGTGCTACATGAATGTGCAGAAGAGTTAAGCAGACCACTGTATTTAATATTCAAAGAATCTTCGGGTCAGGGTTAACTACCTGATATTTGGAAGAAAGCAAGCATTGTTCCCCGATTCAGGAAAGGGAATAGACAAAATCCACTCAACTACTGACTAGTACCACTGACCAATGTTGTGAGTAAGATACTAGAAAAACTGATAAGGGAAGTTTCGGTAACACATCTAGAAGAACACAGTATGATAACAGAGGCAGTTCGGTTTTAGAAAGGGAAAATCATGTGTTACTAATTTATTAAGCTACTATGATAGAGTTACGGAAACACTTCAGAAAAGAGAAGGGTGGGTGGACAGTATCTATTTAGATTTTAAGAAAGCATTTGGCAGAGTACCCCACCAAAGACTTTTATGGAAACTGTACCATCAAGGAGGTATCCAAGGCAATCTCCACTGTTGGATGCGGGATTTTTCTTAGAGAAAGGGAAATGAGAACAATATTAAGGGGAAATTACTCATCACGGAGGGAAGTGACCAGCGGAGTGCCACAGGGCTCGGTGCTGACACCAATTATGTTTTTATTATATATAAATGACATAGACAGTAACAATGGAAATGTAAGCTATCTAAATATATTTGCGGATGATGCAAAAATTCAAAGGAAAATTACCAACACAGATTCTTACAAAGAACTGCAAGAGGACTTAAACAAACTTCATGAATGGAGGAATAAATGGCAAATGGAATTCAATGTGGACAAGTGCCATGTAATTAAATTGGGTAAAAGTGAGAAAAGACCTGATTGGGATTATAAGTTAAGACGATCAACGCTACATATATCAGAAAGAGAGAAGGACCTAGGAGTAATTATCAATAACAGACTATCTCCAGATGACCAGATCAGTGAGAAGGTACGAACATGTATACATTGCTTGCTAATATGAGAATAGCATTCACATATATAAATGAAGACAAGCTGAGAAAGATAATTACATCATTCACCAGACCAGCCCTGGAATATGCATCAGTAGTATGGAATCCTCATCTAAAAAAAACACATAGATAAGACTGAAAAACTATGAAGGGCAGCTACAAGATGGATACCAAGCTTAATGGATCTAAGCTATGAAGAAAAATTAGAAAAATTGAATTTACCAGCACTACAGGAGAGAAGGAAAAGAGGAGACATGATTATGCTATATAAATGCATCTCAGGGGAAGAGAAAATAGACATAAATGAATATATAATGTAAGGGGAAGCATCAACTAGAGGACACTGCAAAAAACTACATAAAACGAGAGATGATAAAGACGTAAGGATATTCAGTTTCCCAAATAGGGTGATTGGTCAGTGGAATGCACTACCGAATGAAGTAGTGTGTGCCAAAACTATTCACAAATTTAAGGATATGTATGATAAAAATGGTTTCATGCACGGGACAGTACGAGCTTGACTTATTCCCGTAAAGATACAATTAGGTAAGAACACACACACACACACACACACACACACACACACACACACACACACACACACACATGGAGATATATGTTTGACTTGTATTGACACTCAATTCTGGCACCGCTGTGCGACTAGAAGTCTGGATATTACAACTACTACAAATAATACTATTACTGCTACTACTATTACAACTACCACTTTTGCAACTACTACTACCACTACAACTACCACTACTACAACTACTACTACTACTACCACTACTTCTGCAAATACTACCACTACCACTGCGACAACTACCACTACTGCTACTACATAAAACCTAAAAAAAAGATATTGTGAACAAACTAGTTATACACGTACTGTCCATAATCAAAAATATTGTATTTTCCACTATAACAGAATTTTTCCTTATCATTTAGACTTTTTCATCATAAAAAATATACACATGAAAATTTTCAATAAGAAATAAAGCACTGATTTCATCATGAAAGAAACTTCCTGCTTCCATTATTCACATAAGTAGACAGAGCAGTGGCACCAGGCACTGCATTTCCTCCTCCCTCCTCCCTCCCTCTCTCATCCTTTTCTTCACTCCACTACATTTTCCACTATAACAATTTTTTTCCTGTGATTTGTACTTTTTCATCATAACAAACAGACACACAAGTAAACTTTCATAAAAAAAAGAAAGACACAATTTCATTATGTAGTGTTATTACATTTTATTCTTGTACTGTATAGCATAAGGTGTTGATTCGTAGGCCTAGTAAAGTTTTTGTAATTCATGTAAGGTTCTTTTTGTCAGTCATTTTTGATAATATTTTGTATCTGTAATAATTTATCTTGCATTAACTGAGCATTACCCAGTGTATTTTCATTTTATCAGGGTTGACTTAGATAAATTTATTCTTGCTACTTTCGTGTTAATAGAGGCTATTGCAGTTAACCATATATTTAACCTGTTTTTTGCCATTACATTATCCTTATGAGTCCTGAATGTTTTGTTGTTAGTTTGAGCATTAAACTTTAACTTGTAATTTTACCTAACTCTCTTTGTTTTGAACCTGGAACTTTACGGGACTGTAGTGATTTTTAGTATTCTCACTTAAAGTGTACATTATTTTTCTCTGTTCCGTAAATATATATATATATATATATATATATATATATATATATATATATATATATATATATATATATATATATATATATATATATATATATCATCAGCCATACCTTGTCCACTGCTGAACAAAGGCCTCCCCAACCTTTTCCACGAATTCCTTGACTGAACCAATCTTTGCCACATTTTCCTTGCAAATTTCTCTATCTCATCTCTTCATCTCCTGTCTGGCCTTTTTCTGCTATGCTTACAATTTCTTTGTGTCCAGTCAGTCAGCCTCTTGCTCCATCGGTTATCCCTTATTCTTCCTATATGGCCTGCCCACCTTAATTTCTGTTCTTTTATAGCTTCTATAATGAATTTGACTTTAGTCTTCTCTCTCACCCAATTGATCTTTCCCTGTCTCTTAACCCTCCTCAGGTAGACCTTTGTCCACTCTTTTGCCTCAGGTAGACTTGGGTCTACCAGACCCAGGTCAGAAACAAGGTCAGAAAACACACTTTTGTTTTATTTATGACAGATCCAAACATGGTATGACATTCTTCAATGTATATGCAATATAGCCATGTAAATAAACTTAATTTTTTAGTTCATTATATATTTTTACCAATAAAAAAAAAATAAAAAAAAAAATTCCTTTTTTAAATATTCAGGGAAAAAATGAAAACAAAATCTGATTGTAACTTTGTGTGGTGCAACTGGCAGTAGCAACATGGAGTTTCATGGTGTGATGTTGGGGTGCCTGAAGCTGCGACCTTATTTGCAATCAGGGAGCAAAATAAAGCACACAAAAAAGGTAGAGGTTGGTCTCACAGACCCCCCCCCCCACCATACACCAGAAACGGAGTAGAGCTCGAAATTGCCCTTTCACCCCTTACATGGGTACAAAAAGTCAGGCAGCTATTGGGGGGTACAGGGTTCCCGGGTGTTTAGAAGGTAGTTCATCAAACAAACTTCGGGGGGGGGGGGTCTCTACCTGAGCAGGGTAGATATTCCCAACATTGACCTTTCCATTGCTCTCTGAGAACGGATTAATTTATTTCCCATTGATTTTGTCAGTTGCCTGGTCTCACAAACATACGTCATAGCTGGAATTATACATTCTTTATATACTTTTCGTTTCATACAAACTGGCAAGCTACTTTCATAATGTCTCTATGTTTACCGAAAGCTTTCCATCCAATTGTAGTGCGTCTTTTATTTCGCTATCATGATCTTTCGTTAATTTTGGTATTTATCCCAAGTAGTTGTACTCCACAACTTCTTCAAGAATTTCATCGCTTATTCTGATTAATTATTTTTTATTTTTCTCAGTATTAACCCCTAGCCTACGCAACTCGACTGACAGCTTCCCTGAAAACCTGTATATGGAGCCGATTTTTCGACTCTTACAGAAGTAAAAAGTGTTATGCCCAAGGTTTAGAGCTTGAATTTACACACCTTATGCCACAAACCAGAGCATTCTAGACCAACTGGATACTGAGCAAGAGCCTGTCAAAGATCGTCAAAAATTGACACTGGCATCCCCTGCATATAGGGAGAGACAAAAAACTGCCCCAACATTAATTTTGGTATTTTAGAATGAATGATCTTGATTTTACACACCAGAAAATGTATGTATCATTCTCATAAGAAAGTAGCAGCTGGAGGTGGAGCGAGTATGAAGGGTGGAGGGAGTATGAAGGAGTGGAGGGGGGAGGAAGGTGGAGGGAGGATGGTGGGGGGAGTGTGGCATGGAAAAATCAGCTTTATAGAGTTCGTAGGAGGAGCTGTGAGTCCAGTCACAAGCGAGGGGTAGAGGTTGGTAGCAGGAGGGTGGTGGGGGAATCACCCCCCCCCACCATGGGTAGGGACCCGGATCCTCCTCCCTCCCTACTCAGGACTTAGTTCTCATTGGTTTGCATCGATAAATGTCACAATCGGGCCGAAGCCTAGTGTCCGCAGTTTTTTACAAAGCCTACTCTGTCAATCTTATTAGGCATCAAACGAAATTCTGGAAAAGGATCGATCAATCCTATTAGTACTTTAGGGGTTAACACAAGACGACCACCAAATTAAGTGAAGCAAATGTGGAAGGAGCTGGGAAGAGGGAAAGGGGTAGAAAACATGATGATCTTTACCAGGAATTGGTTGAAATGAAAACATTCAACAAATTAGTAGAAAAGGAAAACAGATGGAAAAGGGCATTTCAGAGTGAAAAGGATGAAATTAAGAAGCAATTGCGTATGCAGGAGGAAAATGAAAAATTAGTAAAGGAATTAAACAAGAAAGACACAACAGTAGATGAGCTGTCAGTTGAGGTGGGTTCACTTAAAAGGATGATCGGTGAAATGGCAAGTACAGCTGTTAACCATGAGAGTATTACGGAGGAGTTCAGAAATGTTAGAGACAATTAAGCAAGCAAGTAGTCTGATAGACCAAAATAGTGATTCTGAAGAGAAGATAACCCAGGTGAATGACGTGATGCAAAGTTATAAAGATGATGTAGAAACTACGTATGCTAAAATGGTGAAAGTAAGGAAAGACTTAGAAACAAGAGCTAAAGAAAAAAGCATTAGAAAGGTTGTGAAAAAAATAATCCAAAACAACCCTAAATTGGTCAAAGATTCAGCAGGTATCAATAAATCTATAGTAATCACTGGTATAGAGGAGGAAGAAATAAAAAAAAATCGAAAGACAAAAAGGAGATGGAAAATATAATGAGCATGTTGAAGGAAGTATCAGAGGAAATCTGTAATAAAGACATAGAGGAACACAAAATGCTAGGGAAATATGAGAAAAATAATTCAAGGCCCCTGAAAATAACCTTCCACAGTGTGAACACTGTGGGGGAGATACTAAAGCAAACAAATTTATGGAAAAAGAGGAATTTAAAAAAGAATGGATAAAAAGATGCTTAACTCAAGAGGAATTGGGAATGCTAAACGAGAAAAGGGAGAAGGCAAAAACAAAGAACGAGTAAACATCTGAGGAAGAGAAGACTGCTTTTTTTTTTTTTTTTTACAGAGTAATTGGATTGCAGGTACAAAAGTGGTACATAACCAACAGGGAACAAAAAGGAGGAGTAGGAGACTGAAGTTATGGCAAGTATGTCAACAAGATGGTTAGGCTGATGTACTAAAATGTAGATGGAATGGTGTCTAAATTATTGGAGATAAAAGACTACATCAAAGAAAAGGAACCACACATTATTTGCCTGACTGAAACAAAATTAACCCCAAAGATATCCAACGATACCCTAAACTTAGACGAATACAATATATGGAGAAGAGACAGAAATTTAAGAAAGGGAGGAGGAATTATAATCTTAACAAAGAAAAATCTACAAGTCAAAGAAAAAAAAACAGATATACCCTCACAAGTAGAACTGATTGCATTGGAATTTAACACATCTGAAGGGAAATTAATTGTGGCAAATTTATACATGCCACCCAAAACAAACACTTGGGAAAGAGGTGAATATGAAGACCTTGCAGAAAGTACAATTCAAAGTTTAAGAACATTATTACATAGAATGGAAGAGAAATTTGAAAGAATTATATTAACTGGAGACTTCAGTTCAAATATAAATTGGAATACATTAGATGTAAAAAGCCATGAAAGCTGTTGGGATCAAAAGCTCTTAGATCATGTGCAGGAGTTTTTCCTAACACAGCATGTAAAGGAAAACACCAAAGAGGACTTGATGATCCATCAGTACTATATCTTCTATTTATTAGGCAAGGAAATGAAATTGACAATATAATGTATCACTCCCCATTCGGCGAAAGTGACCATGCAGTATTAAATTGTAACTTCAGGATTGCGTATGACGTTACCAGCAATGAGTTACAAAAAGAGTCTAAATTACAAAAAGGGTAATTACAATGACCTGAAGAATTACTTTTTAGAAACAGATTGGGAAAAGAACTTAGATGACAAGATTTAGATATTATATATAGAAAATTCTGTGATCTTTATGAAATAGGAGTCCAAAATTATATCCACAAAGCAACAGAAATGAAAATAAAAAAATGGTTTAATACAGAATGTAAAAAGTCGAAAGGCAAAAAGAGACTTGCTGTGGAATAGATACAGAAGACACAATAATGAGAGGGCATACAACTCTAAACAGGCAAGAAACGATTATACAAAGATAAGAAGGGAGGCTCAGAGATAGTTTGAGGAGGGGATTATAAATAAAAGCAGTGATCAACCTAAGCTTTTTTACAGCTACATCCGAAGCAAAACCAAAGTTAAAGATAAAATACAGTCCATTATGGATGACGGGATCATCTATACACGAGAGAATGATAGTTGTGAAGCACTAAATGAAAACTTCCAATCAGTTTTTACAAAAGAAAGAAATTTTGAGAGAGATGATATGGAACATGCATGCCCACATGTATTACCAGATATACAATATCAGAAAAAGAAGTACCAAGATCTAAAGACTAACAGATCAGATCACTTCTGCCTCAAATCGAAACAACTTAGTGCATGACGTCACGCAGCTGCTTCCTGCTCTGTTCACCTGGACAGATGGGCTCAGTCGTATCCTGACATTCCATGAGTTAAGATCTCCCCAGCGACAAACCAAGGAGCAAGGAGCTCCACATTACCTCCCGTTTTGGGGGAGTCATTCAACTTAAATCTATTTTCTGAGACAATATGGCTACTTGTGTCGTTAGAGGACATATATATATATATATATATATATATATATATATATATATATATATATATAATCATCACCATCAGTCATAACTAGTCCACTGCTGAACAAAGACCTCCCCCAACCTTATCCACGAATTCCTTGACTGAGCCAATCTTTGCCACGTTTTCCCTGCAAATTTTTCTTTCTCATCCCTCCACCTCCTGTCTGGTCTTTTTCTGCAACGCTTACAATCTCTTGGTGTCCAGTCTGTCAGCCTCTTACTCCATCGGTTATCCCTTATTCTTGCTATATGGCCTGCCCATCTCCATTTCTGTTCTTTTCTAACTTCTATAATATCTTTGACTTTAGTCTGCTCTCTCCCCCAAGTTGA
Organism: Coenobita brevimanus; assembly: GCF_032717465.1. Classification (NCBI taxonomy): domain Eukaryota; kingdom Metazoa; phylum Arthropoda; class Malacostraca; order Decapoda; family Coenobitidae; genus Coenobita; species Coenobita brevimanus. The sequence goes on along the minus strand of NC_137003.1, from coordinate 16,541,709 downwards.
TCTTTTCTTGTCTCTTAAAGATATTCCCTACATTGACCTTTCCATTGCTCTCTGAGAACGAATTAATTTATTTTCCATCGATTTTGTCAGTTTCCAGGTCTCACACCCATACGTCATAGCTGGAATTATACATTCGTTATACACTTTTCGTTTCATATAAACTGGAAAGCTACTTTTCATAATGTCTCTATGTTTACCGAAAGCTTTCCATCCAATTGTAATGCGTCTTTTTATTTCGCTATCATGATCTTTTGTTAATTTTAGTATTTGTCCCAAGTAGTTGTAATCCTCAACTTCTTCAAGAATTTCATCGCATATTCCGATGACGATCTTTGGTGTTTGTGGATTAAACATTAGTTTTACTCCGGTTCATCTTCAGTCCTCCTCTCAGACTTTCTCTGTTCAGGTAATTTAACATTTCTTGCAATGTCTCCGCTTTTTCTGACATTAGGACAATGTCATCTGCAAATCTTAAATGGTTTAGCTTTTCTCCATGTATGTTCACTCCTTTGGTTTCCCAGTCTAGCTTTCTTAAAATACTTTCTAGGCATGCTGTAAATTACTTTGGTGAAATTGTATCTCCCTGACACACGCCCTTCTCAATCTTAATTTTTTCCGAGTCCTTATGTAATTTAACTGCAGCAGTTCCCTCTTTATATATGTTTTCGAGCAGTTTTACAGTGTTCTCATTCACCCCTTGTTCTCGCAGTGAATTTATAATCGCTATGTGCTCCACTGAATCAAAAGCCTTTTCGTAATCAACAAAACCTAAGTACAGTGGTTTATTACATTCTGTAGTTTTCTCAGTTAACTGATTCACTGTGTGTAGATGATCAGTAGTCGAGTACCTGCTTCGGAATCCTGCCTGTTCACGAGGTTGGTTTTCCTCCAGCTTTGTAGCTATTCTGTTTGTAAGGACTTTAATGAAGAGTTTGTAAATGACTGATAGCAAGCTAATGGGTCAATAGTTACTAAGGTCTTTTGAGTCACCTTTTTTTTTTTTTTATAAAATAAGATAACTATTCCATTACACCGTGTTTTGGGAATTTTCTTCTGTTTTATACATTGGGGAAATAATTGAGCAAGCCTATTTTGTACTTCTGCTCCTGCATCCAACAGTAAATCTGCTACTATTCCGTCTACTCCCAGAGCCTTCCCTCTTTTCATATTTTTAAGAGAAATATTTACTTCGTCTGGTGTCACCTCAAGTATTTCACTTGTGTCAATTGAAAAGTTAGCGATTGGTACTACTGTCTTTGATGCATACAGTTCTTTGTAAAATTCTTTAACTCTCTTCAACATCTTATCTCTGCATTTAATGGCTTCACCGTTTTTGTCTTTTAGTGATGTCATTTGTTGCTTCCCTAGTGCCATTTTACTTTGGACCTGTTTCAGACTTTTTCCTTTTTTGATGGTTTCTTTGATTTGATCCATGTTTCTCTTTCTTTTTTCTTCTCTTTGTCTTTTGTATGAGGGTGTTGTGGTACCGACTGCGTTATATGGGGCTGAAACATGGAATATGGGTGTAGTAGAGAGGAAAAGTTTGAATGTAATGGAGATGAGGTGTCTGAGGAGTATGTGTGGAGTGACGTGTATGGATCGAGTGTGAAATGATGAAGTGCGAAGGAGAACTGGAGTTGTTCGAGAGATGGCTGGTAGAGTTGAGCAGAGGGTGTTGCGATGGTCTGGGCACATGGAGAGAATGGATAATGAGCGATTGGTGAAAAAAATAACTAGATCTGATGTGAGAGGTGTAAGGCTGAGAGGAAGACCACGAATAGGATGGATGGACAGTGTGAAGAGAGCACTGGATGAGAGAGGGATGTCTGTTGAGCAAGGAAGAGTGGCTGTGTGTGACAGAAATAAATGGAGAGAAATTGTGAATGAATAAGTGATGACACAGCCCTGAGGGGATATTCTCCCGCATTTGGTCTGATCAGCTAGTCAGGTCAGGTGCGGGTAAGGGGATGGGTCTGTTATGATGTGGCAGGGGTAAACCAGCTCTGCTGTCGGGCCCTGCTGCGGATGTCACTGATTGCATTGCCCAGTTGACCCTTGTGCGGTGTGGTGCGGTGAGGATCTGTCTGTTCTCCCCTTGGGGCTAAGATGCGAATGAATGTGTTTGAATGGATGAGTAAATTGGGAGTGTGTCGTCCTGTCTCGGCTACCTCCCTTTCCTTGGAGGAAGCAGCCTAGGCATATAGATAGATAGATAGATAGATGTAACAATAAATAAATAAATATATATATATATATATATATATATATATATATATATATATATATATATAATCAATCAATCAATCATTTCCTGTGGCACCCTCGGGGATGCATAGGGCCTCGATGAACTCACACCACCACATCCTATCTTGTGCTAACCCCTCAAGATCTCCCCAACACTCATCTCCAGCTTCCCGTCTCATTGTCCTCACCCACGTCTCTTTTGGCCTTCCTCTACCTCTCCTACCAGGTGCCACCCACCCTGGTGTACCTCGTACTATTCCCTGTCTCCTATACACATGTCCTAGCCACTTCCATCGTGAGAATCTAACATATTCATCGATCGGCTGCACTCCCGTTATTTCTCTAATTCTACTATTTGGTATCCTTTCCCACCACTTAACTCCTAATATTCTTCTAAGTGCTTTATTTTCAAACACCAAGAATTTATTTTCCATAGTCACTGTGCTGTACCAAGACTCGTGTCCATAAATTAAGATACTCCTAACCATTACCTTATAAAGTTTGATTTTTGTATGCACAGAGAAATTGTTATTATTCCAAATATTTTTAAGCATTCCCATTGCCTGATTAGCCTTCTTTAACCTTTCCTCGAATTCAAAGTTCAAAGAACCATCCTTGGCTAAATAAGTACCTAAATATTTAAACCTATCAACTTGCTTTACAACCATACCTCCAATTACACATTCCTGCGCATTTTCCATATTCATATTGATTATTTCAGTTTTTCCACAATTAATAACCAAACCCACCTTGCGACCTTCACTCACCAAACAGTCCAACACTCTCTGCATCTCTTCTGGCCCATCACAAATCAAAACTATATCATCTGCATAATCTAAATCCAAAAGTTTCCTGTTCTCTCCCCAAAGTATACCTGCACCGGTTTCTGTTCCAACACGTTTCATAATGTAATCAATGACCAATATAAATAGTAAAGGCGATAGAACACCACCTTGAATTACTCCGGACTTGACTTCAAACGAATCACTCAGAGAACCATCAACCATCACTTTACAAAATGTGTCCTCATGCATGTTCATAATGACCCTCACAAACTCCTCTGGTATTCCATAATGTCTCATGATCTTCCCCATAGACTCTCTCGAAACACTATCCAAAGCCTTTTCAAAATCAACAAAACAAAGACTTAACGGTACTCTCATTTCATTAACTTGCTGCATCAAATGCTTAACTATAAAGATCTGATCATTGCAACCACGTCCCTTTCTAAAACCAGCCTGTTCATCCCTCAGAATACCCTCAACCACCGGCTCCAACCTATTTAACAACACTCTACTGAAAACTTTCAAAGCTATCGGTGACAAAGAGATTCCCCTCCAATTACCACATTTACTCAGGTCTCCTTTCTTCGGAACTTTAACAATTACACCATTCTTCCAAACTGATGGTAGTAACCCCGTCACCCATATCTTATTGAATAGCTTGGTCAAGATCATTATTAATCTATCCCCCTCCACTTTAAACATTTCCGGAAATAAACCATCCTCCCCTGGTGCCTTATTATTCTTTAACTGTTTTACTGCTTTCTCCACTTCTGCAAGCCTCAACTCTCCTGTTTCTATATTTAAATCTTCCTGAGCAGACGGTATATCCTCTTCTGGTGGTATTGGTCTATTAAGAACTGTCTCAAAATGCTCTTTCCATCTATTTTTAATATCTCCATCTTTGGTCAATAAATTTCCTTCCCTGTCTCTAATTGGTATTTCCTTGCGTTTACCTGCATTACCACTCAGTTCTCTAATCGATTCACATGCTATTCTTTGACTCTGTCCATCATTTTTGTTTATTAGGATTTCAGTCTCTGCAACCTTTTCATCCACACATCTTCTTTTATCTCTCCTAGCTAACCTTCTTACTTCTGAATTCAAACTCCAGTACGCAGCTCTTGCTAATTCAATCTCTCGTTCATCAACGCATTGCATCTCACTCCTCAATTTAGCCTCACCTCTCTTTTTTATCATATCCCACGTTTCCTCTGATATCCATTTCTTTCTCCTGAATCTATGTCTCCTTCCAATCGTACATTCAGCAGTCTCATGCAAAACTTTGTTCACATCCTCCCACATCTCATCTACACTCACTCCCCCTCTTCCAACGTTTCCAACACCAAAAACCTATTTCTGCATTCTAATCTGAATTCCTCCTTTTCTTCTCCTCTTCTAAGCTTAACAATATCGTATCTACCAACACCAGATTTTTCCTTCTTCTGATTTTTAAGTTTAAACCTTATTTTTGCAATGCTGAGTTGATGGTCACTACCAATATCCGCTCCCCGTTTAACATGAACATCTAGCAGAGAACTTCTATGCCTCCTACTGATAGCGATGTGATCAATCTGATTTTTATATTTTCCACACGGCGACACCCAAGTTGTCTTGTGTATATTGCAATGCTGAAAGAGTGTGCCCCCGATGACTAAGTCATTTGCTAGACAGAAGCTTCCAAACCTCACTCCGTTTTCACTCATCCTACTACCAACTCCCATCTTACCCATACATGCCTCAAATCCCTCATTTGAACAGCCCATTACTGCATTAAAGTCTCCAACGCAGATCAAAACATCATGTCTAGGTACCCTTCCTACTCCTTCTTGCAACTTTTCATAAAATGTGTCTTTCCTTTCATCGAGTGCATCATTAGTAGGTGCATAACACACAAACAGACTGATGTTGCCATGATTTGATTTAAACCGTGCGTATAGCAATCGCTCATCTATAGGATCCCACTCACATAAAGCCTTATTTGCTTTACAACCCATATATATATATATATATATATATATATATATATATATATATATATATATATATATATATATATATATATTCGAGACTAATGGGTGTTTCTGATGAACATCCCTCATCTGTTGCATTCATGCACAGAATAAGAACTCATCTTCTTGGAAAAGAAAACAAGCTGTTAAACGGCAAATATAATATACATAAGGAAAGTGATGATGCAACAGTAGTGAGGGACCATTTCAGCAGGGAATATACAACTATATCCGATCCAAATGAGAGCAAGAAGGACTCCCTACAGCAAGAACTACGTTTTTTCTGCTATGCTCTTCTCCTCTCTAGATACTGATGAGCCATATAAAAATCATGATCAGGAAAGCACATGTAGCATAGATCCAGATAATATTCCCCCCGTAGAATTTGAGAAGGAGATGAACACAGAAGGACTGCGCTATTTTGGTGGATATATTGCTTATAAATTTCCCCAGTATGTTTTTTTTTTTTTTTTTTTTTTTTGGCTCACAAGTATCAGCAGGTGAAAATACATGGAAGGAAATAACTAGTTGGAGGCCAGGTGGTTCAATGACACCACGTGACGATTTTTTTTTTTTTGGTAAACTTCAACAGATGGAAAACCTATTTGTATGCTACCATGGCCAGAAATCACTTCAACCAGGGAAAGACTTATCAAAAAAAAAAAAAAAAAAGATATATGTAACTATGTAAACTTGCCAGTGGAAGTTATAATTTTGTTTGTTTGTCTCGCATGTTTTTCAGAATTCGAGTCCTAAACAGAAACCTAATATCACACAGGGGTGAAAAAAAGAAGGTACTCTTAATTAAATTATGTGAAGTCTAAAAGTTCACGTTGTTTAAATATCCCATGGTGTTCTTACCTACCTTACCTAATTGTTCTTACCTAATTGTATCTTTACAGGAATGAGTCAAGCTCGTACTGTCCCGTGTCTTAAACCATATTTATCGTACATATCCTTAAATTTGTGAATTGTTTTGGCACACACTATTTAATTCGGTAGTGCATTCCATTGATCAATTGCTCTGTTTGGGAAACTGAATTTCCTTACGTCTTTATCACCTCTCTTCTTATGCAATTTTTTGCAGTGTCCTTTTGCTGATGCTTCTCCATATGTTAAGTAATCATTTATGTCTATTTTCTCCTTTCCTGATATGCACTTATATAGCATTATCATGTCACCTCTTCTTCTTCTCTCCTGTAGTGTTGGTAGATTCAGTTTATTTAGTCTTTCTTCGTAGCTTAGGTCCCTTAAGCTTGGTATCCATCTTGTAGCGGCCCTTTGAACTTTTTCAATCTTGTCTATGTGCTTTTTGAGATGAGGACTCCAGACTACTGATGCATATTCCAGGGTTGGTCTAATGAATGATGTTATTATCCTTCTTAGCATGTCTTCATTTATGTATGTGAATGCTATTCTCATATTTGCAAGCAGTGTATACATGTTCCGTACCTTCTCGCTGATGTGGTCACCCGGAGATAGTCTGTTATTGATAATCACACCTAGGTCTTTCTCTCTTTCTGATATGTATAGGGTTTTATTTCCTAACTTATAATCCCAATCAGGTCTTTTTCCACTTTTACCAAACTTGATTACATGACACTTGTCCACATTGAATTCCATTTGCCATGTACTACTCCATTCATGAAGTTTATTTAATTCTTCTTGTAGCTCTTTACAAGAGTCTGTGTTAGTAATTCTCCTTTGTATTTTTGCATCATCTGCAAACATATTCAGATAGCTCTCATTTCCAGTGTTACTGTTTATATCATTTATATACACTAAAAACATGATTGGTGCCAGCACTGAACCCTGTGGTACTCCACTAGTCACTTCTTTCTATGATGAGTAGTTTCCTCTTAGTACTGTCCTCATTTCTCTTTTTATGAGAAAGTCTTGCATCCAACAAAACAGTTTGCCTCGAATTCCGCCTTGATGGTACAGTTTCCATAAAAGTCTTTGGTGTGGTACTGTGTCAAAAGCTTTCTTGAAATCTAAATAGATACTGTCCACCCATCCTTCCCTTTCCTGTATCGTGTTTGTTACTCTGTCATAGTAGCTCAACAGATTAGTAACACATGATTTTCCTTTTCTGAAACCAAACTGTCTTTCTGTTATCATACTGTGTTCTTCTAGATGATTTACCCAAGCTTTTCTTATAAGTTTTTCTAATACCTTGCTTACAACACTGGTCAGTGATACTGGTCGGTAGTTGAGTGGATTTTGTCTATTTCCTTTCTTGAATAAGGGGACAATATTTGCTTTTTTCCAAATATCAGGTAGTTTACCTTGACTCAAGGATTTCTTGAAAATTAAAAATAATGGTTTACTTAACTCCTTTGCACATTCTCGTAATACCCAACATGAAATTTCATCAGGACCACTTGCTTTTCCTCTGTCTAATCTACTTAACTCCTGTATTACTTTTTCTGCTATTTGTATATCTGGTAGTATGTGTGGACATGCGTGTTCCACATAGTCCCTCTCAAAATTTTTTTCTTCTGTAAAAACTAATTGGAAATTCTTATTTAGTGCTTCACAAATATCTTTCTCTTGTGTATAAGTGATTCCCTCGTCCGTAATGGATTGTATTATATCTTTTACTTTAGTTTTGCTTCTGATATAGCTGTAAAACAGCTTTGGTTGATCACTACTTTTATTTATTATATCCTCCTCAAACTGTTTTTGGGCTTCCCTCCTTATTCTTGTATAGTCGTTTCTTGCCTGTTTGTAATTATTATACGCCCTTTCACTATTGTGTCTTCTGTATCTATTCCACAACAAATCTCTTCTTTCTTTTGATTTTTTACATTCTGTATTGAACCATTTCTGTATTTTCTTATCTGCTTCTTTGTGCTGTGGGATGTACTTCTGGACTCCTATTTCATAAAATTCACAAAATTTTTTATATACAGCATTTAAATCTTGTCCTCTAAGCTCATTTTCCCAATCAACTTCTAAGAAATACTTCTTTAGGGCTTGATAATTTCCCTTTTTATAGTTTAGGCTCTTTTTGTAACTATCATTGCTGTTTACTATGTCATATGCTATCCTGAAGTTATAATTTAGTACTGCATGATCGCTTTTGCCGAGTGGAGGGTGATATATTAAACTGTCAATATCATTTTCTTGCCTTGTAAATATTAGATCTAGCACTGAAGGTACATCAAGTCCTCTTTTTTCTGGTGGTTTCCCTCACATGTTGCGTTAAGAAAAACTCTTGTACGAGATCCGGGAGCTTTTGGTCCCAACAGCTTTCTTGGCTATTTACATCTAGAGTATTCCAATTTATACTTGTATTGAAGTCCCAGTTAGTATAATTCTTTCCGATTTCTCTTCCATTTTATGTAGCAATGATCTTACACTCTGAATTCTACTCTCTGCCAGGTCCTCATATTCGTCGCTTTCCCATGTGTTTGATCTGGGTGGCATGTACAAATTGGCTACAATTACTTTACCTTCAGATGTGTCGATCTCTACTGCAATCAGTTCTACTTGTGATGGTATATCTAGTTTTATTTCCTTGACTTTTAGATTTTTCTTAGTTAATATTACAATTCCTCCTCCTTTTTTTAAATATCTGTCTCTTCTCCATATATTGTATTCCTCTAAGTTTAGTATGTCATTTGATATCCTTGGTATTAATTTTGTTTCAGTTAGGCATTTTATTTGTGGTTCATTTTCTCTGACATAATCATTCATCTCTAGTAATTTAGATACCATTCCATCCACATTTGAGTACATCAACTTTATCATCTTGTTTATATACTTATCATGACATGGTTCTACTACCTTCCTCCTTTTTCTTCCATCCTGTTTGTGTACCACTTTCGTACCTGCAATCCTATTACTTTGTAAAAAAATTTCTTCTCCTCTTCTGATCTTCACTCATTTTTTGTTTGTGTGTGTGTGTGTGTGTGTGTGTGTGTGTGTGTGTGTGTGTGTGTGTGTGCAGTCACAGGCAGCTAGTACCATGAAAATGTACAAATATATACTGTACCTATAAAAGAGAGAGAGAGAGAGAGAGAGAGAGAGAGAGAGAGAGAGAGAGAGAGAGAGAGAGATTAGTATAGTTCCCCATTTTCACTGCTGTTTTCTTTGTATGGTAACCCCCTTTCCACCCCCGGGCAGCCGCGTGACGTCACTGACCTGCATACCAGGAGGAACTGAGTAGAACTGTTAATCTTTAGATCTTGAGAAGTACAGGAAGAGTTATGTAAAGTAGACAAAGGAAAAGCAAATGGTCCTGACGGAATTTCAGGTTGGGTGCTACATGAATGTGCAGAAGAGTTAAGCAGACCACTGTATTTAATATTCAAAGAATCTTCGGGTCAGGGTTAACTACCTGATATTTGGAAGAAAGCAAGCATTGTTCCCCGATTCAGGAAAGGGAATAGACAAAATCCACTCAACTACTGACTAGTACCACTGACCAATGTTGTGAGTAAGATACTAGAAAAACTGATAAGGGAAGTTTCGGTAACACATCTAGAAGAACACAGTATGATAACAGAGGCAGTTCGGTTTTAGAAAGGGAAAATCATGTGTTACTAATTTATTAAGCTACTATGATAAAGTTACGGAAACACTTCAGAATAGAGAAGGGTGGGTGGACAGTATCTATTTAGATTTTAAGAAAGCATTTGGCAGAGTACCCCACCAAAGACTTTTATGGAAACTATACCATCAAGGAGGTATCCAAGGCAATCTCCACTGTTGGATGCGGGATTTTTCTTAGAGAAAGGGAAATGAGAACAATATTAAGGGGAAATTACTCATCACGGAGGGAAGTGACCAGCGGAGTGCCACAGGGCTCGGTGCTGACACCAATTATGTTTTTATTATATATAAATGACATAGACAGTAACAATGGAAATGTAAGCTATCTAAATATATTTGCGGATGATGCAAAAATTCAAAGGAAAATTACCAACACAGATTCTTACAAAGAACTGCAAGAGGACTTAAACAAACTTCATGAATGGAGGAATAAATGGCAAATGGAATTCAATGTGGACAAGTGCCATGTAATTAAATTGGGTAAAAGTGAGAAAAGACCTGATTGGGATTATAAGTTAGGACGATCAACGCTACATATATCAGAAAGAGAGAAGGATCTAGGAGTAATTATCAATAACAGACTATCTCCAGATGACCAGATCAGTGAGAAGGTACGAACATGTATACATTGCTTGCTAATATGAGAATAGCATTCACATATATAAATGAAGACAAGCTGAGAAAGATAATTACATCATTCACCAGACCAGCCCTGGAATATGCATCAGTAGTATGGAATCCTCATCTAAAAAAAACACATAGATAAGACTGAAAAACTATGAAGGGCAGCTACAAGATGGATACCAAGCTTAATGGATCTAAGCTATGAAGAAAAATTAGAAAAATTGAATTTACCAGCACTACAGGAGAGAAGGAAAAGAGGAGACATGATTATGCTATATAAATGCATCTCAGGGGAAGAGAAAATAGACATAAATGAATATATAATGTAAGGGGAAGCATCAACTAGAGGACACTGCAAAAAACTACATAAAACGAGAGATGATAAAGACGTAAGGATATTCAGTTTCCCAAATAGGGTGATTGGTCAGTGGAATGCACTACCGAATGAAGTAGTGTGTGCCAAAACTATTCACAAATTTAAGGATATGTATGATAAAAATGGTTTCATGCACGGGACAGTACGAGCTTGACTTATTCCCGTAAAGATACAATTAGGTAAGAACACACACACACACACACACACACACACACACACACACACACACACACATGGAGATATATGTTTGACTTGTATTGACACTCAATTCTGGCACCGCTGTGCGACTAGAAGTCTGGATATTACAACTACTACAAATAATACTATTACTGCTACTACTATTACAACTACCACTTTTGCAACTACTACTACCATTACAACTACCACTACTACAACTACTACTACTAGTACCACTACTTCTGCAAATACTACCACTACCACTGCGACAACTACTACTACTGCTACTACATAAAACCTAAAAAAAAAAAAATATTGTGAACAAACTAGTTATACACGTACTGTCCATAATCAAAAATATTGTATTTTCCACTATAACAGAATTTTTCCTTATCATTTAGACTTTTTCATCATAAAAAATATACACATGAAAATTTTCAATAAGAAATAAAGCACTGATTTCATCATGAAAGAAACTTCCTGCTTCCATTATTCACATAAGTAGACAGAGCAGTGGCACCAGGCACTGCATTTCCTCCTCCCTCCTCCCTCCCTCTCTCATCCTTTTCTTCACTCCACTACATTTTCCACTATAACAATTTTTTTTCCTGTGATTTGTACTTTTTCAGCATAACAAACAGACACACAAGTAAACTTTCATAAAAAAGAAAGACACAATTTCATTATGTAGTGTTATTACATTTTATTCTTGTACTGTATAGCATAAGGTGTTGATTCGTAGGCCTAGTAAAGTTTTTGTAATTCATGTAAGGTTCTTTTTGTCAGTCATTTTTGATAATATTTTGTATCTGTAATAATTTATCTTGCATTAACTGAGCATTACCCAGTGTATTTTCATTTTATCAGGGTTGACTTAGATAAATTTATTCTTGCTACTTTCGTGTTAATAGAGGCTATTGCAGTTAACCATATATTTAACCTGTTTTTTGCCATTACATTATCCTTATGAGTCCTGAATGTTTTGTTGTTAGTTTGAGCATTAAACTTTAACTTGTAATTTTACCTAACTCTCTTTGTTTTGAACCTGGAACTTTACGGGACTGTAGTGATTTTTAGTATTCTCACTTAAAGTGTACATTATTTTTCTCTGTTCCGTAACAATATATATATATATATATATATATATATATATATATATATATATATATATATATATATATATATATATATATATATCATCAGCCATACCTTGTCCACTGCTGAACAAAGGCCTCCCCCAACCTTTTCCACGAATTCCTTGACTGAACCAATCTTTGCCACATTTTCCTTGCAAATTTCTCTATCTCATCTCTTCATCTCCTGTCTGGCCTTTTTCTGCTATGCTTACAATTTCTTTGTGTCCAGTCAGTCAGCCTCTTGCTCCATCGGTTATCCCTTATTCTTCCTATATGGCCTGCCCACCTTAATTTCTGTTCTTTTATAGCTTCTATAATGAATTTGACTTTAGTCTTCTCTCTCACCCAATTGATCTTTCCCTGTCTCTTAACCCTCCTCAGGTAGACCTTTGTCCACTCTTTTGCCTCAGGTAGACTTGGGTCTACCAGACCCAGGTCAGAAACAAGGTCAGAAAACACACTTTTGTTTTATTTATGACAGATCCAAACATGGTATGACATTCTTCAATGTATATGCAATATAGCCATGTAAATAAACTTAATTTTTTAGTTCATTATATATTTTTACCAATAAAAAAAAAATAAAAAAAAAAATTCCTTTTTTAAATATTCAGGGAAAAAATGAAAACAAAATCTGATTGTAACTTTGTGTGGTGCAACTGGCAGTAGCAACATGGAGTTTCATGGTGTGATGTTGGGGTGCCTGAAGCTGCGACCTTATTTGCAATCAGGGAGCAAAATAAAGCACACAAAAAAGGTAGAGGTTGGTCTCACAGACCCCCCCCCCCCCACCATACACCAGAAACGGAGTAGAGCTCGAAATTGCCCTTTCACCCCTTACATGGGTACAAAAAGTCAGGCAGCTATTGGGGGGTACAGGGTTCCCGGGTGTTTAGAAGGTAGTTCATCAAACAAACTTCGGGGGGGGGGGGTCTCTACCTGAGCAGGGTAGATATTCCCAACATTGACCTTTCCATTGCTCTCTGAGAACGGATTAATTTATTTCCCATTGATTTTGTCAGTTGCCTGGTCTCACAAACATACGTCATAGCTGGAATTATACATTCTTTATATACTTTTCGTTTCATACAAACTGGCAAGCTACTTTCATAATGTCTCTATGTTTACCGAAAGCTTTCCATCCAATTGTAGTGCGTCTTTTATTTCGCTATCATGATCTTTCGTTAATTTTGGTATTTATCCCAAGTAGTTGTACTCCACAACTTCTTCAAGAATTTCATCGCTTATTCTGATTAATTATTTTTTATTTTTCTCAGTATTAACCCCTAGCCTACGCAACTCGACTGACAGCTTCCCTGAAAACCTGTATATGGAGCCGATTTTTCGACTCTTACAGAAGTAAAAAGTGTTATGCCCAAGGTTTAGAGCTTGAATTTACACACCTTATGCCACAAACCAGAGCATTCTAGACCAACTGGATACTGAGCAAGAGCCTGTCAAAGATCGTCAAAAATTGACACTGGCATCCCCTGCATATAGGGAGAGACAAAAAACTGCCCCAACATTAATTTTGGTATTTTAGAATGAATGATCTTGATTTTACACACCAGAAAATGTATGTATCATTCTCATAAGAAAGTAGCAGCTGGAGGTGGAGCGAGTATGAAGGGTGGAGGGAGTATGAAGGAGTGGAGGGGGGAGGAAGGTGGAGGGAGGATGGTGGGGGAGTGTGGCATGGAAAAATCAGCTTTATAGAGTTCGTAGGAGGAGCTGTGAGTCCAGTCACAAGCGAGGGGTAGAGGTTGGTAGCAGGAGGGTGGTGGGGGAATCACCCCCCCCCACCATGGGTAGGGACCCGGATCCTCCTCCCTCCCTACTCAGGACTTAGTTCTCATTGGTTTGCATCGATAAACGTCACAATCGGGCCGAAGCCTAGTGTCCGCAGTTTTTTACAAAGCCTACTCTGTCAATCTTATTAGGCATCAAACGAAATTCTGGAAAAGGATCGATCAATCCTATTAGTACTTTAGGGGTTAACACAAGACGACCACCAAATTAAGTGAAGCAAATGTGGAAGGAGCTGGGAAGAGGGAAAGGGGTAGAAAACATGATGATCTTTACCAGGAATTGGTTGAAATGAAAACATTCAACAAATTAGTAGAAAAGGAAAACAGATGGAAAAGGGCATTTCAGAGTGAAAAGGATGAAATTAAGAAGCAATTGCGTATGCAGGAGGAAAATGAAAAATTAGTAAAGGAATTAAACAAGAAAGACACAACAGTAGATGAGCTGTCAGTTGAGGTGGGTTCACTTAAAAGGATGATCGGTGAAATGGCAAGTACAGCTGTTAACCATGAGAGTATTACGGAGGAGTTCAGAAATGTTAGAGACAATTAAGCAAGCAAGTAGTCTGATAGACCAAAATAGTGATTCTGAAGAGAAGATAACCCAGGTGAATGACGTGATGCAAAGTTATAAAGATGATGTAGAAACTACGTATGCTAAAATGGTGAAAGTAAGGAAAGACTTAGAAACAAGAGCTAAAGAAAAAAGCATTAGAAAGGTTGTGAAAAAAATAATCCAAAACAACCCTAAATTGGTCAAAGATTCAGCAGGTATCAATAAATCTATAGTAATCACTGGTATAGAGGAGGAAGAAATAAAAAAAAATCGAAAGACAAAAAGGAGATGGAAAATATAATGAGCATGTTGAAGGAAGTATCAGAGGAAATCTGTAATAAAGACATAGAGGAACACAAAATGCTAGGGAAATATGAGAAAAATAATTCAAGGCCCCTGAAAATAACCTTCCACAGTGTGAACACTGTGGGGGAGATACTAAAGCAAACAAATTTATGGAAAAAGAGGAATTTAAAAAAGAATGGATAAAAAGATGCTTAACTCAAGAGGAATTGGGAATGCTAAACGAGAAAAGGGAGAAGGCAAAAACAAAGAACGAGTAAACATCTGAGGAAGAGAAGACTGTTTTTTTTTTTTTTTTTTTTTTTACAGAGTAATTGGATTGCAGGTACAAAAGTGGTACATAACCAACAGGGAACAAAAAGGAGGAGTAGGAGACTGAAGTTATGGCAAGTATGTCAACAAGATGGTTAGGCTGATGTACTAAAATGTAGATGGAATGGTGTCTAAATTATTGGAGATAAAAGACTACATCAAAGAAAAGGAACCACACATTATTTGCCTGACTGAAACAAAATTAACCCCAAAGATATCCAACGATACCCTAAACTTAGACGAATACAATATATGGAGAAGAGACAGAAATTTAAGAAAGGGAGGAGGAATTATAATCTTAACAAAGAAAAATCTACAAGTCAAAGAAAAAAAACAGATATACCCTCACAAGTAGAACTGATTGCATTGGAATTTAACACATCTGAAGGGAAATTAATTGTGGCAAATTTATACATGCCACCCAAAACAAACACTTGGGAAAGAGGTGAATATGAAGACCTTGCAGAAAGTACAATTCAAAGTTTAAGAACATTATTACATAGAATGGAAGAGAAATTTGAAAGAATTATATTAACTGGAGACTTCAGTTCAAATATAAATTGGAATACATTAGATGTAAAAAGCCATGAAAGCTGTTGGGATCAAAAGCTCTTAGATCATGTGCAGGAGTTTTTCCTAACACAGCATGTAAAGGAAAACACCAAAGAGGACTTGATGATCCATCAGTACTATATCTTCTATTTATTAGGCAAGGAAATGAAATTGACAATATAATGTATCACTCCCCATTCGGCGAAAGTGACCATGCAGTATTAAATTGTAACTTCAGGATTGCGTATGACGTTACCAGCAATGAGTTACAAAAAGAGTCTAAATTACAAAAAGGGTAATTACAATGACCTGAAGAATTACTTTTTAGAAACAGATTGGGAAAAGAACTTAGATGACAAGATTTAGATATTATATATAGAAAATTCTGTGATCTTTATGAAATAGGAGTCCAAAATTATATCCACAAAGCAACAGAAATGAAAATAAAAAAATGGTTTAATACAGAATGTAAAAAGTCGAAAGGCAAAAAGAGACTTGCTGTGGAATAGATACAGAAGACACAATAATGAGAGGGCATACAACTCTAAACAGGCAAGAAACGATTATACAAAGATAAGAAGGGAGGCTCAGAGATAGTTTGAGGAGGGGATTATAAATAAAAGCAGTGATCAACCTAAGCTTTTTTACAGCTACATCCGAAGCAAAACCAAAGTTAAAGATAAAATACAGTCCATTATGGATGACGGGATCATCTATACACGAGAGAATGATAGTTGTGAAGCACTAAATGAAAACTTCCAATCAGTTTTTACAAAAGAAAGAAATTTTGAGAGAGATGATATGGAACATGCATGCCCACATGTATTACCAGATATACAATATCAGAAAAAGAAGTACCAAGATCTAAAGACTAGCAGATCAGATCACTTCTGCCTCAAATCGAAACAACTTAGTGCATGACGTCACGCAGCTGCTTCCTGCTCTGTTCACCTGGACAGATGGGCTCAGTCATATCCTGACATTCCATGAGTTAAGATCTCCCCAGCGACAAACCAAGGAGCAAGGAGCTCCACATTACCTCCCGTTTTGGGGGAGTCATTCAACTTAAATCTATTTTCTGAGACAATATGGCTACTTGTGTCGTTAGAGGACATATATATATATATATATATATATATATATATAATCATCACCATCAGTCATAACTAGTCCACTGCTGAACAAAGACCTCCCCCAACCTTATCCACGAATTCCTTGACTGAGCCAATCTTTGCCACGTTTTCCCTGCAAATTTTTCTTTCTCATCCCTCCACCTCCTGTCTGGTCTTTTTCTGCAACGCTTACAATCTCTTGGTGTCCAGTCTGTCAGCCTCTTACTCCATCGGTTATCCCTTATTCTTGCTATATGGCCTGCCCATCTCCATTTCTGTTCTTTTCTAACTTCTATAATATCTTTGACTTTAGTCTGCTCTCTCCCCCAAGTTGATCTTTTCTTGTCTCTTAAAGATATTCCCTACATTGACCTTTCCATTGCTCTCTGAGAACGAATTAATTTATTTTCCATCGATTTTGTCAGTTTCCAGGTCTCACACCCATACGTCATAGCTGGAATTATACATTCGTTATACACTTTTCGTTTCATATAAACTGGAAAGCTACTTTTCATAATGTCTCTATGTTTACCGAAAGCTTTCCATCCAATTGTAATGCGTCTTTTTATTTCGCTATCATGATCTTTTGTTAATTTTAGTATTTGTCCCAAGTAGTTGTAATCCTCAACTTCTTCAAGAATTTCATCGCATATTCCGATGACGATCTTTGGTGTTTGTGGATTAAACATTAGTTTTACTCCGGTTCATCTTCAGTCCTCCTCTCAGACTTTCTCTGTTCAGGTAATTTAACATTTCTTGCAATGTCTCCGCTTTTTCTGACATTAGGACAATGTCATCTGCAAATCTTAAATGGTTTAGCTTTTCTCCATGTATGTTCACTCCTTTGGTTTCCCAGTCTAGCTTTCTTAAAATACTTTCTAGGCATGCTGTAAATTACTTTGGTGAAATTGTATCTCCCTGACACACGCCCTTCTCAATCTTAATTTTTTCCGAGTCCTTATGTAATTTAACTGCAGCAGTTCCCTCTTTATATATGTTTTCGAGCAGTTTTACAGTGTTCTCATTCACCCCTTGTTCTCGCAGTGAATTTATAATCGCTATGTGCTCCACTGAATCAAAAGCCTTTTCGTAATCAACAAAACCTAAGTACAGTGGTTTATTACATTCTGTAGTTTTCTCAGTTAACTGATTCACTGTGTGTAGATGATCAGTAGTCGAGTACCTGCTTCGGAATCCTGCCTGTTCACGAGGTTGGTTTTCCTCCAGCTTTGTAGCTATTCTGTTTGTAAGGACTTTAGTGAAGAGTTTGTAAATGACTGATAGCAAGCTAATGGGTCAATAGTTACTAAGGTCTTTTGAGTCACCTTTTTTTTTTTATAAAATAAGATAACTATTCCATTACACCGTGTTTTGGGAATTTTCTTCTGTTTTATACATTGGGGAAATAATTGAGCAAGCCTATTTTGTACTTCTGCTCCTGCATCCAACAGTAAATCTGCTACTATTCCGTCTACTCCCAGAGCCTTCCCTCTTTTCATATTTTTAAGAGAAATATTTACTTCGTCTGGTGTCACCTCAAGTATTTCACTTGTGTCAACTGAAAAGTTAGCGATTGGTACTACTGTCTTTGATGCATACAGTTCTTTGTAAAATTCTTTAACTCTCTTCAACATCTTATCTCTGCATTTAATGGCTTCACCGTTTTTGTCTTTTAGTGATGTCATTTGTTGCTTCCCTAGTGCCATTTTACTTTGGACCTGTTTCAGACTTTTTCCTTTTTTGATGGTTTCTTTGATTTGATCCATGTTTCTCTTTCTTTTTTCTTCTCTTTGTCTTTTGTATGAGGGTGTTGTGGTACCGACTGCGTTATATGGGGCTGAAACATGGAATATGGGTGTAGTAGAGAGGAAAAGTTTGAATGTAATGGAGATGAGGTGTCTGAGGAGTATGTGTGGAGTGACGTGTATGGATCGAGTGTGAAATGATGAAGTGCGAAGGAGAACTGGAGTTGTTCGAGAGATGGCTGGTAGAGTTGAGCAGAGGGTGTTGCGATGGTCTGGGCACATGGAGAGAATGGATAATGAGCGATTGGTGAAAAAAATAACTAGATCTGATGTGAGAGGTGTAAGGCTGAGAGGAAGACCACGAATAGGATGGATGGACAGTGTGAAGAGAGCACTGGATGAGAGAGGGATGTCTGTTGAGCAAGGAAGAGTGGCTGTGTGTGACAGAAATAAATGGAGAGAAATTGTGAATGAATAAGTGATGACACAGCCCTGAGGGGATATTCTCCCGCATTTGGTCTGATCAGCTAGTCAGGTCAGGTGCGGGTAAGGGGATGGGTCTGTTATGATGTGGCAGGGGTAAACCAGCTCTGCTGTCGGGCCCTGCTGCGGATGTCACTGATTGCATTGCCCAGTTGACCCTTGTGCGGTGTGGTGCGGTGAGGATCTGTCTGTTCTCCCCTTGGGGCTAAGATGCGAATGAATGTGTTTGAATGGATGAGTAAATTGGGAGTGTGTCGTCCTGTCTCGGCTACCTCCCTTTCCTTGGAGGAAGCAGCCTAGGCATATAGATAGATAGATAGATAGATGTAACACTAAATATATATATATATATATATATATATATATATATATATATATATATATATATAGATAGATATATACAATCAATCAATCAATCATTTCCTGTGGCACCCTCGGGGATGCATAGGGCCTCGATGAACTCACACCACCACATCCTATCTTGTGCTAACTCCTCAAGATCTCCCCAACACTCATCTCCAGCTTCCCGTCTCATTGTCCTCACCCACGTCTCTTTTGGCCTTCCTCTACCTCTCCTACCAGGTGCCACCCACCCTGGTGTACCTCGTACTATTCCCTGTCTCCTATACACATGTCCTAGCCACTTCCATCGTGAGAATCTAACATATTCATCGATCGGCTGCACTCCCGTTATTTCTCTAATTCTACTATTTGGTATCCTTTCCCACCACTTAACTCCTAATATTCTTCTAAGTGCTTTATTTTCAAACACCAAGAATTTATTTTCCATAGTCACTGTGCTGTACCAAGACTCGTGTCCATAAATTAAGATACTCCTAACCATTACCTTATAAAGTTTGATTTTTGTATGCACAGAGAAATTGTTATTATTCCAAATATTTTTAAGCATTCCCATTGCCTGATTAGCCTTCTTTAACCTTTCCTCGAATTCAAAGTTCAAAGAACCATCCTTGGCTAAATAAGTACCTAAATATTTAAACCTATCAACTTGCTTTACAACCATACCTCCAATTACACATTCCTGCGCATTTTCCATATTCATATTGATTATTTCAGTTTTTCCACAATTAATAACCAAACCCACCTTGCGACCTTCACTCACCAAACAGTCCAACACTCTCTGCATCTCTTCTGGCCCATCACAAATCAAAACTATATCATCTGCATAATCTAAATCCAAAAGTTTCCTGTTCTCTCCCCAAAGTATACCTGCACCGGTTTCTGTTCCAACACGTTTCATAATGTAATCAATGACCAATATAAATAGTAAAGGCGATAGAACACCACCTTGAATTACTCCGGACTTGACTTCAAACGAATCACTCAGAGAACCATCAACCATCACTTTACAAAATGTGTCCTCATGCATGTTCATAATGACCCTCACAAACTCCTCTGGTATTCCATAATGTCTCATGATCTTCCCCATAGACTCTCTCGAAACACTATCCAAAGCCTTTTCAAAATCAACAAAACAAAGACTTAACGGTACTCTCATTTCATTAACTTGCTGCATCAAATGCTTAACTATAAAGATCTGATCATTGCAACCACGTCCCTTTCTAAAACCAGCCTGTTCATCCCTCAGAATACCCTCAACCACCGGCTCCAACCTATTTAACAACACTCTACTGAAAACTTTCAAAGCTATCGGTGACAAAGAGATTCCCCTCCAATTACCACATTTACTCAGGTCTCCTTTCTTCGGAACTTTAACAATTACACCATTCTTCCAAACTGATGGTAGTAACCCCGTCACCCATATCTTATTGAATAGCTTGGTCAAGATCATTATTAATCTATCCCCCTCCACTTTAAACATTTCCGGAAATAAACCATCCTACCCTGGTGCCTTATTATTCTTTAACTGTTTTACTGCTTTCTCCACTTCTGCAAGCCTCAACTCTCCTGTTTCTATATTTAAATCTTCCTGAGCAGACGGTATATCCTCTTCTGGTGGTATTGGTCTATTAAGAACTGTCTCAAAATGCTCTTTCCATCTATTTTTAATATCTCCATCTTTGGTCAATAAATTTCCTTCCCTGTCTCTAATTGGTATTTCCTTGCGTTTACCTGCATTACCACTCAGTTCTCTAATCGATTCATATGCTATTCTTTGACTCTGTCCATCATTTTTGTTTATTAGGATTTCAGTCTCTGCAACCTTTTCATCCACACATCTTCTTTTATCTCTCCTAGCTAACCTTCTTACTTCTGAATTCAAACTCCAGTACGCAGCTCTTGCTAATTCAATCTCTCGTTCATCAACGCATTGCATCTCACTCCTCAATTTAGCCTCACCTCTCTTTTTTATCATATCCCACGTTTCCTCTGATATCCATTTCTTTCTCCTGAATCTATGTCTCCTTCCAATCGTACATTCAGCAGTCTCATGCAAAACTTTGTTCACATCCTCCCACATCTCATCTACACTCACTCCCCCTCTTCCAACGTTTCCAACACCAAAAACCTATTTCTGCATTCTAATCTGAATTCCTCCTTTTCTTCTCCTCTTCTAAGCTTAACAATATCGTATCTACCAACACCAGATTTTTCCTTCTTCTGATTTTTAAGTTTAAACCTTATTTTTGCAATGCTGAGTTGATGGTCACTACCAATATCCGCTCCCCGTTTAACATGAACATCTAGCAGAGAACTTCTATGCCTCCTACTGATAGTGATGTGATCAATCTGATTTTTATATTTTCCACACGGCGACACCCAAGTTGTCTTGTGTATATTGCAATGCTGAAAGAGTGTGCCCCCGATGACTAAGTCATTTGCTAGACAGAAGCTTCCAAACCTCACTCCGTTTTCACTCATCCTACTACCAACTCCCATCTTACCCATACATGCCTCAAATCCCTCATTTGAACAGCCCATTACTGCATTAAAGTCTCCAACGCAGATCAAAACATCATGTCTAGGTACCCTTCCTACTCCTTCTTGCAACTTTTCATAAAATGTGTCTTTCCTTTCATCGAGTGCATCATTAGTAGGTGCATAACACACAAACAGACTGATGTTGCCATGATTTGATTTAAACCGTGCGTATAGCAATCGCTCATCTATAGGATCCCACTCACATAAAGCCTTATTTGCTTTACAACCCATATATATATATATATATATATATATATATATATATATATATATATATATATATATATATATATTCGAGACTAATGGGTGTTTCTGATGAACATCCCTCATCTGTTGCATTCATGCACAGAATAAGAACTCATCTTCTTGGAGAAGAAAACAAGCTGTTAAACGGCAAATATAATATACATAAGGAAAGTGATGATGCAACAGTAGTGAGGGACCATTTCAGCAGGGAATATACAACTATATCCGATCCAAATGAGAGCAAGAAGGACTCCCCACAGCAAGAACTACGTTTTTTCTGCTATGCTCTTCTCCTCTCTAGATACTGATGAGCCATATAAAAATCATGATCAGGAAAGCACACGTAGCATAGATCCAGATAATATTCCCCCCGTAGAATTTGAGAAGGAAATGAACACAGAAGGACTGCGCTATTTTGGTGGATATATTGCTTATAAATTTCCCCAGTATGAGTTTTTTTTTTTTTTTTTTTGGGGGGGGGGGGCTCACAAGTATCAGCAGGTGAAAACACATGGAATGAAATAACTAGTTGGAGGCCAGGTGGTTCAATGACACCAAGTGACGATTTTTTTTGGTAAACTTCAACAGATGGAAAACCTATTTGTATGCTACCATGGCCAGAAATCACTTCAACCAGGCAAAGACTCATAAAAAAAAAAAAAAATGATATATGTAACTATGTAAACTTGCCAGTGGAAGTTATAATTTTGTTTGTTTGGTCTCGCATGTTTTTCAGAATTCGAGTCCTAAAGAGAAACCTAATATTACACAGGGGTGAAAAAAAGAAGGTACTCTTAATTAAATTATGTGAAGTCTAAAAGTTCACGTTGTTTAAATATCCCATGGTGTTCTTACCTACCTTACCTAATTGTTCTTACCTAATTGTATCTTTACAGGAATGAGTCAAGCTCGTACTGTCCCGTGTCTTAAACCATATTTATCGTACATATCCTTAAATTTGTGAATTGTTTTGGCACACACTATTTAATTCGGTAGTGCATTCCATTGATCAATTGCTCTGTTTGGGAAACTGAATTTCCTTACGTCTTTATCACCTCTCTTCTTATGCAATTTTTTGCAGTGTCCTTTTGCTGATGCTTCTCCATATGTTAAGTAATCATTTATGTCTATTTTCTCCTTTCCTGATATGCACTTATATAGCATTATCATGTCACCTCTTCTTCTTCTCTCCTGTAGTGTTGGTAGATTCAGTTTATTTAGTCTTTCTTCGTAGCTTAGGTCCCTTAAGCTTGGTATCCATCTTGTAGCGGCCCTTTGAACTTTTTCAATCTTGTCTATGTGCTTTTTGAGATGAGGACTCCAGACTACTGATGCATATTCCAGGGTTGGTCTAATGAATGATGTTATTATCCTTCTTAGCATGTCTTCATTTATGTATGTGAATGCTATTCTCATATTTGCAAGCAGTGTATACATGTTCCGTACCTTCTCGCTGATGTGGTCACCCGGAGATAGTCTGTTATTGATAATCACACCTAGGTCTTTCTCTCTTTCTGATATGTATAGGGTTTTATTTCCTAACTTATAATCCCAATCAGGTCTTTTTCCACTTTTACCAAACTTGATTACATGACACTTGTCCACATTGAATTCCATTTGCCATGTACTACTCCATTCATGAAGTTTATTTAATTCTTCTTGTAGCTCTTTACAAGAGTCTGTGTTAGTAATTCTCCTTTGTATTTTTGCATCATCTGCAAACATATTCAGATAGCTCTCATTTCCAGTGTTACTGTTTATATCATTTATATACACTAAAAACATGATTGGTGCCAGCACTGAACCCTGTGGTACTCCACTAGTCACTTCTTTCTATGATGAGTAGTTTCCTCTTAGTACTGTCCTCATTTCTCTTTTTATGAGAAAGTCTTGCATCCAACAAAACAGTTTGCCTCGAATTCCGCCTTGATGGTACAGTTTCCATAAAAGTCTTTGGTGTGGTACTGTGTCAAAAGCTTTCTTGAAATCTAAATAGATACTGTCCACCCATCCTTCCCTTTCCTGTATTGTGTTTGTTACTCTGTCATAGTAGCTCAACAGATTAGTAACACATGATTTTCCTTTTCTGAAACCAAGCTGTCTTTCTGTTATCATACTGTGTTCTTCTAGATGATTTACCCAAGCTTTTCTTATAAGTTTTTCTAATACCTTGCTTACAACACTGGTCAGTGATACTGGTCGGTAGTTGAGTGGATTTTGTCTATTTCCTTTCTTGAATAAGGGGACAATATTTGCTTTTTTCCAAATATCAGGTAGTTTACCTTGACTCAAGGATTTCTTGAAAATTAAAAATAATGGTTTACTTAACTCCTTTGCACATTCTCGTAATACCCAACATGAAATTTCATCAGGACCACTTGCTTTTCCTCTGTCTAATCTACTTAACTCCTGTATTACTTTTTCTGCTATTTGTATATCTGGTAGTATGTGTGGACATGCGTGTTCCACATAGTCCCTCTCAAAAATTTTTTCTTCTGTAAAAACTAATTGGAAATTCTTATTTAGTGCTTCACAAATATCTTTCTCTTGTGTATAAGTGATTCCCTCGTCCGTAATGGATTGTATTATATCTTTTACTTTAGTTTTGCTTCTGATATAGCTGTAAAACAGCTTTGGTTGATCACTACTTTTATTTATTTTATCCTCCTCAAACTGTTTTTGGGCTTCCCTCCTTATTCTTGTATAGTCGTTTCTTGCCTGTTTGTAATTATTATACGCTCTTTCACTATTGTGTCTTCTGTATCTATTCCACAACAAATCTCTTCTTTCTTTTGATTTTTTACATTCTGTATTGAACCATTTCTGTATTTTCTTATCTGCTTCTTTGTGCTGTGGGATGTACTTCTGGACTCCTATTTCATAAAATTCACAAAATTTTTTATATACAGCATTTAAATCTTGTCCTCTAAGCTCATTTTCCCAATCAACTTCTAAGAAATACTTCTTTAGGGCTTGATAATTTCCCTTTTTATAGTTTAGGCTCTTTTTGTAATTATCATTGCTGTTTACTATGTCATATGCTATCCTGAAGTTATAATTTAGTACTGCATGATCGCTTTTGCCGAGTGGAGGGTGATATATTAAACTGTCAATATCATTTTCTTGCCTTGTAAATATTAGATCTAGCACTGAAGGTACATCAAGTCCTCTTTTTCTGGTGGTTTCCCTCACATGTTGCGTTAAGAAAAACTCTTGTACGAGATCCGGGAGCTTTTGGTCCCAACAGCTTTCTTGGCTATTTACATCTAGAGTATTCCAATTTATACTTGTATTGAAGTCCCAGTTAGTATAATTCTTTCCGATTTCTCTTCCATTTTATGTAGCAATGATCTTACACTCTGAATTCTACTCTCTGCCAGGTCCTCATATTCGTCGCTTTCCCATGTGTTTGATCTGGGTGGCATGTACAAATTGGCTACAATTACTTTACCTTCAGATGTGTCGATCTCTACTGCAATCAGTTCTACTTGTGATGGTATATCTAGTTTTATTTCCTTGACTTTTAGATTTTTCTTAGTTAATATTACAATTCCTCCTCCTTTTTTTAAATATCTGTCTCTTCTCCATATATTGTATTCCTCTAAGTTTAGTATGTCATTTGATATCCTTGGTATTAATTTTGTTTCAGTTAGGCATTTTATTTGTGGTTCATTTTCTCTGACATAATCATTCATCTCTAGTAATTTAGATACCATTCCATCCACATTTGAGTACATCAACTTTATCATCTTGTTTATATACTTATCATGACATGGTTCTACTACCTTCCTCCTTTTTCTTCCATCCTGTTTGTGTACCACTTTCGTACCTGCAATCCTATTACTTTGTAAAAAAATTTCTTCTCCTCTTCTGATCTTCACTCATTTTTTGTTTGTGTGTGTGTGTGTGTGTGTGTGTGTGTGTGTGTGTGTGTGTGTGTGTGTGTGTGTGTGCAGTCACAGGCAGCTAGTACCATGAAAATGTACAAATATATACTGTACCTATAAAAGAGAGAGAGAGAGAGAGAGAGAGAGAGAGAGAGAGAGAGAGAGAGAGAGAGAGAGAGAGAGAGATTAGTATAGTTCCCCATTTTCACTGCTGTTTTCTTTGTATGGTAACCCCCTTTCCACCCCCGGGCAGCCGCGTGACGTCACTGACCTGCATACCAGGAGGAACTGAGTAGAACTGTTAATCTTTAGATCTTGAGAAGTACAGGAAGACTTATGTAAAGTAGACAAAGGAAAAGCAAATGGTCCTGACGGAATTTCAGGTTGGGTGCTACATGAATGTGCAGAAGAGTTAAGCAGACTACTGTATTTAATATTCAAAGAATCGTCGGGTCAGGGTTAACTACCTGATATTTGGAAGAAAGCAAGCATTGTTCCCCGATTCAGGAAAGGGAATAGACAAAATCCACTCAACTACTGACTAGTACCACTGACCAATGTTGTGAGTAAGATACTAGAAAAACTGATAAGGGAAGTTTCGGTAACACATCTAGAAGAACACAGTATGATAACAGAGGCAGTTCGGTTTTAGAAAGGGAAAATCATGTGTTACTAATTTATTAAGCTACTATGATAAAGTTACGGAAACACTTCAGAATAGAGAAGGGTGGGTGGACAGTATCTATTTAGATTTTAAGAAAGCATTTGGCAGAGTACCCCACCAAAGACTTTTATGGAAACTATACCATCAAGGAGGTATCCAAGGCAATCTCCACTGTTGGATGCGGGATTTTTCTTAGAGAAAGGGAAATGAGAACAATATTAAGGGGAAATTACTCATCACGGGGGGAAGTGACCAGCGGAGTGCCACAGGGCTCGGTGCTGGCACCAATTATGTTTTTATTATATATAAATGACATAGACAGTAACAATGGAAATGTAAGCTATCTAAATATATTTGCGGATGATGCAAAAATTCAAAGGAAAATTACCAACACAGATTCTTACAAAGAACTGCAAGAGGACTTAAACAAACTTCATGAATGGAGGAATAAATGGCAAATGGAATTCAATGTGGACAAGTGCCATGTAATTAAATTGGGTAAAAGTGAGAAAAGACCTGATTGGGTTTATAAGTTAAGACGATCAACGCTACATATATCAGAAAGAGAGAAGGACCTAGGAGTAATTATCAATAACAGACTATCTCCAGATGACCAGATCAGTGAGAAGGTACGAACATGTATACATTGCTTGCTAATATGAGAATAGCATTCACATATATAAATGAAGACAAGCTGAGAAAGATAATTACATCATTCACCAGACCAGCCCTGGAATATGCATCAGTAGTATGGAATCCTCATCTAAAAAAAACACATAGATAAGACTGAAAAACTATGAAGGGCAGCTACAAGATGGATACCAAGCTTAATGGATCTAAGCTATGAAGAAAGATTAGAAAAATTGAATTTACCAGCACTACAGGAGAGAAGGAAAAGAGGAGACATGATTATGCTATATAAATGCATCTCAGGGGAAGAGAAAATAGACATAAATGAATATATAATGTAAGGGGAAGCATCAACTAGAGGACACTGCAAAAAACTACATAAAACGAGAGATGATAAAGACGTAAGGATATTCAGTTTCCCAAATAGGGTGATTGGTCAGTGGAATGCACTACCGAATGAAGTAGTGTGTGCCAAAACTATTCACAAATTTAAGGATATGTATGATAAAAATGGTTTCATGCACGGGACAGTACGAGCTTGACTTATTCCCGTAAAGATACAATCAGGTAAGAACACACACACACACACACACACACACACACACACACACACACACACACACACACACACACACACATGGAGATATATGTTTGACTTGTATTGACACTCAATTCTGGCACCGCTGTGCGACTAGAAGTCTGGATATTACAACTACTACAAATAATACTATTACTGCTACTACTATTACAACTACCACTTTTGCAACTACTACTACCACTACAACTACCACTACTACAACTACTACTACTACTACCACTACTTCTGCAAATACTACCACTACCACTGCGACAACTACCACTACTGCTACTACATAAAAC
The DNA here is from genome assembly GCF_032717465.1 of Coenobita brevimanus. Lineage (NCBI taxonomy): Eukaryota > Metazoa > Arthropoda > Malacostraca > Decapoda > Coenobitidae > Coenobita > Coenobita brevimanus. Next base: position 16,513,720 of record NC_137003.1, on the reverse strand, counting down.
CTAAAAAAAAGATATTGTGAACAAACTAGTTATACACGTACTGTCCATAATCAAAAATATTGTATTTTCCACTATAACAGAATTTTTCCTTATCATTTAGACTTTTTCATCATAAAAAATATACACATGAAAATTTTCAATAAGAAATAAAGCACTGATTTCATCATGAAAGAAACTTCCTGCTTCCATTATTCACATCAGTAGACAGAGCAGTGGCACCAGGCACTGCATTTCCTCCTCCCTCCTCCCTCCCTCTCTCATCCTTTTCTTCACTCCACTACATTTTCCACTATAACAATTTTTTTCCTGTGATTTGTACTTTTTCATCATAACAAACAGACACACAAGTAAACTTTCATAAAAAAAAGAAAGACACAATTTCATTATGTAGTGTTATTACATTTTGTTCTTGTACTGTATAGCATAAGGTGTTGATTCGTAGGCCTAGTAAAGTTTTTGTAATTCATGTAAGGTTCTTTTTGTCAGTCATTTTTGATAATATTTTGTATCTGTAATAATTTATCTTGCATTAACTGAGCATTACCCAGTGTATTTTCATTTTATCAGGGTTGACTTAGATAAATTTATTCTTGCTACTTTCGTGTTAATAGAGGCTATTGCAGTTAACCATATATTTAACCTGTTTTTTGCCATTACATTATCCTTATGAGTCCTGAATGTTTTGTTGTTAGTTTGAGCATTAAACTTTAACTTGTAATTTTACCTAACTCTCTTTGTTTTGAACCTGGAACTTTACGGGACTGTAGTGATTTTTAGTATTCTCACTTAAAGTGTACATTATTTTTCTCTGTTCCGTAACAATATATATATATATATATATATATATATATATATATATATATATATATATATATATATATATATATATATATATATCATCAGCCATACCTTGTCCACTGCTGAACAAAGGCCTCCCCAACCTTTTCCACGAATTCCTTGACTGAACCAATCTTTGCCACATTTTCCTTGCAAATTTCTCTATCTCATCTCTTCATCTCCTGTCTGGCCTTTTTCTGCTATGCTTACAATTTCTTTGTGTCCAGTCAGTCAGCCTCTTGCTCCATCGGTTATCCCTTATTCTTCCTATATGGCCTGCCCACCTTCATTTCTGTTCTTTTATAGCTTCTATAATGAATTTGACTTTAGTCTTCTCTCTCACCCAATTGATCTTTCCCTGTCTCTTAACCCTCCTCAGGTAGACCTTTGTCCACTCTTTTGCCTCAGGTAGACTTGGGTCTACCAGACCCAGGTCAGAAACAAGGTCAGAAAACACACTTTTGTTTTATTTATGACAGATCCAAACATGGTATGACATTCTTCAATGTATATGCAATACAGCCATGTAAATAAACTTAATTTTTTAGTTCATTATATATTTTTACCAATAAAAAAAAAAAAAAAAAAATTCCTTTTTTAAATATTCAGGGAAAAAATGAAAACAAAATCTGATTGTAACTTTGTGTGGTGCAACTGGCAGTAGCAACATGGAGTTTCATGGTGTGATGTTGGGGTGCCTGAAGCTGCGACCTTATTTGCAATCAGGGAGCAAAATAAAGCACACAAAAAAGGTAGAGGTTGGTCTCACAGACCCCCCCCCCCCACCATACACCAGAAACGGAGTAGAGCTCGAAATTGCCCTTTCACCCCTTACATGGGTACAAAAAGTCAGGCAGCTATTGAGGGGTACAGGGTTCCCGGGTGTTTAGAAGGTAGTTCATCAAACAAACTTCGGGGGGGGGGGTCTCTACCTGAGCAGGGTAGATATTCCCAACATTGACCTTTCCATTGCTCTCTGAGAACGGATTAATTTATTTCCCATTGATTTTGTCAGTTGCCTGGTCTCACAAACATACGTCATAGCTGGAATTATACATTCTTTATATACTTTTCGTTTCATACAAACTGGCAAGCTACTTTCATAATGTCTCTATGTTTACCGAAAGCTTTCCATCCAATTGTAGTGCGTCTTTTATTTCGCTATCATGATCTTTCGTTAATTTTGGTATTTGTCCCAAGTAGTTGTACTCCACAACTTCTTCAAGAATTTCATCGCTTATTCTGATGACGCTCTTTGGTGTTTGTGGATTAACCATTACTTTAGTTTTACTGTGGTTCATCTTTAGTCCTACTTTCTGACTTTCTCTGTTCAGGTCATTTAACATTTCATGCAATGCCTCCGCTGTTTCTGAGATTAGGACAATGTCATCTGCAAATCTTAAATGGTTTTGCTTTTCATCATCTATGTTCATTCCTTTGTTTTCCCAGTCTAGCTTTCTGAAAATACTTTCTAGGCATGCTGTTAATAATTTTGGTGAAATTGTATCTCACTGACGCACGCCGTTCTCAATCTTAATTTTTTCCGTGTCCTTATGTAATCAGAGTTGCCGTTTATCTACACAACACTGTGGAATACGAGTTGTCATCAACACATTTCGTACAGTTTCTGCCGTTTTCTTTGTTCACTTTTGGATGGGTAACTGTTCCAAATATACAATATCTTCAGAGCAGCTTGGCAACATCATCACAGGGTTTTACCGAAATCTTTAAGACATTACATCTATATCTATATTATTTTGACGAGAAAGAGGATAAGCTTCGTACTATATATCATATATTACAAACACTCACCAGAATATGATACAATAGACCAATATTCTTTAACAGCAATGCATAAACAGAGGTACAAAATCATGTGTGATGGCTGAGTAATGCCGTGTAAATTAGTGAAAGCGGATTATTATAAATAGGCATACTGCATACTGTAGGTTTATTGTTTATTGAAAACGAAGTAGGTATTAAGGGTATACTTATATAAGATTTTATACAAAACTATATAACTCCCAGTTAGACCAAACCATACTTAATAATGTCAGCATACATTAAAGGTATAAAACTTAAACATACATGAACAGTGTTTGATACATGTATGTATAGGCATACATGAGACCACATAATCTGAATGATATAGATTAACAATGGTCACATATACATAAACAATTAATATGTTCGAGGACATATACATAAATAAATTGTATTTACATAACATGAGCAACAATGATATTTAAAAAGTATTTATAGGTTCTTCAGATGGTTGGAACTTAAAACAACATTCATGTTCCTTTACTGCCTCAGATATGAAGGTAAGGGCTTTAACAGAGTCTAAAAAGAGTTGGTTCCGGAGCTCGCTTTTTGTAAGATTCATCTTAGAAAAGAGCCTTTCAGCATCTGTATTGGTTACTGGTAAAGCTATGACTTTTAAGGAAAATGTTGCAAGATTTTTAAACAAGAATTGATTATCCTCCTTTACAGAAGCAAGTTTCACATAGAAATCTACTGGACGTAATTCCACTGGATTTACATCTGGTGGTAAAGGAGTGCTGTCCAGATTCCTCCATTCATTGTCGAGTATTTGAGGATTACCTTCATATAATCGAGGCAGTTTTTCCACCAGAGGAAATAATAACGGCATTGTATCTCTCGGTTTGAGATTTATACATTTTTTTGGGTTAAAGAAAGAGGTCATGTGCCACAGTGGATCGTTCAGATCAAACCTCTTTCTAATTTCCTCACACAACTTAATCATAAACATTCTGCACCTGTTCCTGACATCATTAACCATATCTAGATTTCTGTTGTATTCTTTCTGTAGTAACATGTGTATTGATGCCTCCAAATATATGTTGCTTAGAGCTGTATGGTTTACTTCATCACTGGGATCAAAAGTTGCAATCTCCGCCTTATCAATCATTTCTTTACGGCAAAAATATTGAAGTGTACATTTGTATAGCCCAGGGGTCGGCAACCCTAGGCACGCGTGCCAGATTTGACACGTGAAGTGCTATACTATGGCACTCAACGTGATCCAGTGTAACACAGAAAATACTGAAAATGCAAAGAGGGAGAGAGAGAGAGAGGTGGGCACATCCTTTCTTACTAAATCAATTAACACTGTCGCTACAGTTAAAAAATCTTACCTGACAAGCAGTGGCGAAAAAATTGGCATTAATTATAAATTCACACACCATATTCAAAAGGTTGCCAACCCCTGGTATAGCCTATGGATATGGAAATGAACATGATATATTGTAGGGGTCTCCCTTTGAAACAAAAGGTTGAATGAGGTGCAGGTCGGCAAAATAAAGTTAAGAGAATTCAGATATAAAAATATGGAGGGGTCATTTAGATCTTTGATTATTCGTGAAATAGATTTTAGTTTCTCTGTTGCCTCGGTGCTGGAAAATACTGTTTTAATGCATCCCATTGTTCTAAAACCCTTCCAACTGCTTAATGGAGACTGAGCCAGCGAGTCTGTGACGCATGAAGGATTTTATGAGGTTTTAGGGCTTGTAATGTCTGAAATTGCAAAAATTCATACTTTCGTTTGGCACTATGGGAGAAATGGGTATAAATGTTCCTTATTTAATCCTCACATTGCCTGGGAAGCATCGTAGCAGTCTCTGAGGCACAAAGGTGGATGGAGTGGCAAATACACTTGAATACTGTTATGCCTGGCAAATTGTCCCTTAACCTGTACATAGGGTATTGAATTCTATTATGTTAGATCCCTCATCTGCTGCTAAACCAACAACGTTCATGAGTGGAATAAGGTGCGAGTTTAGAGTTTGCATTAACAACTGGAACAAGGATTCACTACTAGAGCCTACATTTGGAAAGTAACCTTCATATATATTTAGTAGATCTAATAACCTCGTCTTTATCTTCCCCTCATCTGCAAGTACAGTCAAACATTTTGTGTTACATCTGTGGATTCATCAATTATTATAGAGAATGAATTGCTCCTTAGCTTGTCCACCACGTCACCAGTGATGTAGTTACCAAATGTTGTGGCCATTTCACTGCACCTTCTTCATGTTCAACCCTTGTGCTATTGCAGGATCTGGAAACATCTTCCTGCACAGATCTGGAAAATGGTCGGCAATGAAAAATGGCAGGTTATGCTCAGCGATAAAGCAAAGCATTAATATCTTCGAGAGTGATATCTGTTTATCCATATTTGGACGATTAGGCCCAACTTGCTGATGTGGCCCATATGGCACGTGATCTCTCGAAACATTTGCACCGTGAATCTGGGTTTCCTGGAAAAGGGACACATGTATATCCAATATGAACTCTGAAGTCCAACATATAGAGATTGATATTTAAATAATTAACGTAGATGACTTTACATAGATCCCAATGCTAAATAGTAAATACCAATGAAATGCCTACGTACCATATGCCTTTTTATTGTTGTGAGACCTGCTGCAAATGTCTTCTCACATTTATTGCAATGCGCCTTTGTGTCATCTCCATCTACTTCAGATAACCATGATCTGAACTCCTCCTTCTGCAGCCACGCCTCCCTTAATTTCTGTTTATTCGCCATTGGAACTAAAAAAACAACAACAACAACTGTTTCGATATAAACTTGTTATAGCTATACACATTTTCTTTATTGTCTTAGAGGGTAACTATTTCAATTGATTTTTGATTTGGTATAGACAAGAAACACAATCCACATTATGACAATAAAGGTCGACACTTACCGGCTTTGGTCTCAACTGCGTTGTAGTATTCTCACAGATGTATGTATGTAGCTTCCCTGCACGACTACAGGCCGAGAAATGAGGGTCGTTCTTCAAACAGCCTGCTGAATCAGCCACAATGGGACGGTTTTTTAGTTCTAATTCCACCAATATTTCCTTGCATTTACACCAGACAGGGTGATGATTTTCAAGAAATGTATATAAAACATTTATTTTCATCAATAATTCATTTCCTGCTGTAAGTACGGTTAATGTTGAACGTGGAATTTTATTCAACTGCTGCGTGGATATGACACGTCAGATATTTATACGGAGACACACGCTTATTTATAGAAAATGCACATAGTTCTGGGGTATATGATTATAACAGTATAATATCCATTAACATACATATATATTCTAAGTAAATAAGATGTATAATACCTCATATTGTTGAGGAGCCGTGGATGTGGAAAATTGTTCCACGTGCATTGCCAAATGTCACAATATTTCCACGTTAGCAGACGAAATTCTACAAAGTGGCAACCCTGTATGTAATTTAACAATAGCAGTTCCCTCTATACATGTTTTCAGCAGTTTTACAATGTTCTCATTCACTCCTTGTTCTCGCAGTGAATTTATAATTGCTATGTGCTCCACTGAATCATAAGCCTTTTCGTAATCAACAAAAACCTAAGCACAGTGGTTTATTATATTCTGTAGTTTTCTCGATTAGCTGATTCATTATATGTAGATGATCATCTACATATAATGAATCAGCTAATCGAGAAAACTACAGAATATAATAAACCACTGTGCTTAGGTTTTGTTGATTACGAAAAGGCTTATGATTCAGTGGAGCACATAGCAATTATAAATTCACTGCGAGAACAAGGAGTGAATGAGAACATTGTAAAACTGCTGAAAACATATGTATAGAGGGAACTGCTATTGTTAAATTACATACAGGGTTGCCACTTTGTAGAATTTCGTCTGCTAACGTGGAAATATTGTGACATTTGGCAATGCACGTGGAACAATTTTCCACATCCACGGCTCCTCAACAATATGAGGTATTATACCCCCTGGGGGTAGGGGGGTTTCAAGAATACTCCCCCAGTATCCCTGCTTGTCGTACGAGGCGACTAAAAGGGTTGGTGGTGGGTTAGTGCCCCACCCCATAAAAAAAACTAACTAAAAAAGCAAAAAAAGCGCCTCGGACCCGGACGGACCATACGTTGACGACTAAGGAACGGACAAAGGACATTCTGAGAGTAGGAACGTGGAATGTGAGAGGAGTGAATGATGAAGTGAAAGAGAGAGAGATTGTCCAGGTGCTTGAGGATGCAAAAGTGGATATATGTGGATTGACTGAAACTAAATGGAAAGGTGAAAGGATGAGAGAATGGGAATACGGTGTAGGTATATGTGCGGGAGTCAGTGAGAATGAGAGGGCAAGAGAGGGAGTATGTCTGATGATAAGCAAGAAGTGGAAGGAGAATATAAGAGAGTATGGAACAGTGGGTGCAAGGATTGTATGGGTGAGGATGAAAGTAGGTATACAAGCATGGGCGATTGTATGTGTGTATGCTCCAACAGAGGATCGAGTGGCAAGAGTGAAAGATGAGTTTTGGGCGAGAGTAGAAGCATGTATGGACAAGTTTGAGAGGAGCGAGAGAGTGCTGTTGATTGGAGACATGAATGGCAAAGTCGGGAATGTACGAGTGGATGGAGTGGTTGGTCAGTGGGGTGTGCCAGCAGAAGTAGATGGGAATGGTAGTGCTTTGGTGGACATCTGTGCTGGTAAGGGGTTGGCAATAGCCAACACCTACTTTCGTCATAAGATGATCCACCGGTATACATGGAGAGTAATGAGGAGGATGGATGGTGAACTTGTTGAACGAAAGGCAATGATAGACTACGTGTGTGTGGATGAGCGAATGAGAAGACAAGTGTTGGATGCAAGGGTGTGGAGAGGGTGGGGGAATGGAGTCTCGGACCATCACTTAGTGATGGCCAAGGTAGAGCTGCAAAGAAAGTGGTTGAGGAGGCGAAGGGGAAGACAGGAGGAAGCAGCTCCTGTGAGAAGAGTGGAGAAATTGCAAGATAGTGAGAAGAGGACAGAGTATAAGAGCATAGTGGAAGAAAGATTGGGAAGGTATGAGCTAGAGCAGATGGAAGGGGTGGAAGACGTATGTAAGATATTCACGGAAGAGATAAGCGCAGCGTGTGAGGCGGTTTGTGGAGTGAGGAGGAGATGCAAGGGTGTGCAAGGGACAGCATGGTGGAATGATGAGGTGAAACGAGCTGTGGAACAAAAGAAGAAGGCATATGGTGAATGGTTGGCGAGTAGAGGTAGGGGAGAAGATGAGAGAGAGAAGAGAGAGGTATATGTGAGCAGGAGAAGGGACGTTAAGAGACTGGTGAAGGAGAGTAAGAAGAAAGTGGATGAAGAGTTTGGGAGGAATCTGAGTGTGAAATGGAGGGAGAGTAAGAAATTGTTTTGGAAGGAGGTAAAGAAAGTAAGGCAGTGTGAAAGGGGAAATAGTAGGGGAGTGAAAGATAGGAATAACAGATTGTTGGTGGAGAAGAGAGAGAAATTGAGGAGATGGAAGGAGCACTTTGAGGATTTGTTGAATGTAGAGAGTGAGAGCAGTGTGAGTATAAGTGGTTGGGGAATGGCTGGGAGAAGAAGAGATGAGAGGAGGGAGGAAGAGATCAGTAGGTCGGAAGTAGTGGAAGCGATGAAGAAGATTAAGCTGGGAAAGGCCCCAGGAATTGATGGAGTGTGTGGTGAAATGCTTAGGTATGGGGGTGAGATTGTTGTGGAGTGGATATGGAAGTTGTGTAGATTGGCTTGGGAAGAGGGAAGGGTTCCAGAGGACTGGAAATCAGGTATAATTGTTCCTCTGTACAAAGGAAAAGGGGAGAGAGAAGTATGTGGTAACCATAGGGGTATTTGCCTTCTTAGTGTGACTGGTAAAATATATGGTAGAATACTCATTGATAGGGTTAGGCATATGACAGAGGAGCTAGTTGGAGAAGAACAAGGGGGATTTAGGAAGGGAAAAGGGTGTGTAGATCAGATATTTGTTCTAAGATGTTTAGTGGAGAAGTATCTAGAGAAGGGAAGGAAAGTGTACGCTGCCTTCATGGACTTGGAGAAAGCTTATGACAGAATAGATAGGAAAGGTATGTGGAAGGTACTAAGAATATATGGAGTGGAGGGGAAATTGTTGAGTGCTGTGAAGAGTATGTACGAGGGAGCTAGGGCTACGGTGCGAGTGGATGGTGAGTTGAGTGAGTTCTTTGATCTCAATGTGGGACTGAAACAGGGGTGTGTAATGTCTCCATGGCTGTTTAATATATATATGGATGGGGTCGTAAAGGAGGTACAAGGTAGGGCAGTGGATGTGGGGGTGGCCCTAATGAATGAGGGTGAGATTTGGAAGCTTCCGGTGTTGCTGTTTGCTGATGATACAGTATTGTTGAGTGAAGATGAATGGGAGTTGCAAGGTTTGGTGAATGAATTTGGGACAGTGTGTAGGAGGAGGAAGCTGAAAGTTAATGTAAACAAAAGTAAAGTTATGGTGTTTGAGAGGAATGAAGTCACAGAGTGTGCAGTGAGGTTGGATGGTGAGGATATGGAGAATGTGAGTGCATTCAAGTACTTGGGTAGTGTGATGAGTAAGGATGGAACTTTGGGGGATGAAGTACGTGAAAGGGTACAGCAGGGAAGGAAGGTTGTTGGCACACTGAAAGCAGTGATGAGAAATAGGGAGGTGAGTATGGAAGTTAAGAAGTCACTGCATGATGGTATTGTGATCCCTACCCTGACGTATGGAAGCGAGGCGTGGACCTTGCAAGAGGGGAACAAGTCAAGAGTGAGAGCAGTGGAAATGAGTTACTTGAGAGGAGCATGTGGAGTGACATGGAGGGACAGGTTGACGAATGAAGAAGTGAAGGAACGTTGTGGGGTAGATGTGGATGTGGTTGAAAAGATTAGGAGAAATACACTGAGGTGGTTTGGACATGTGGAGAGGATGGAGAATGAAAGACTGACTAAGAGGGTGTATGTAGGTGAGATGGAGGGAGGGAGAGGGAGGGGTAGACCGAGGATGAGGTGGAGGGATGGAGTTGAGAGGTATATGAGGGAGGGGGGGGTGAGTTGGGGGGAGGGGAGTCAAATGGTGGGTGACAGAGTGACTTGGAGGCGTTTTGTCTGCGGCCACCCTTTGCGGGATTAGGGCGTCGGGCTATAGATAGATAGATAGATTTACTTAGAATATATATGTATGTTAATGGATATTATACTGTTATAATCATATACCCCAGAACTATGTGCATTTTCTATAAATAAGCGTGTGTCTCCGTATAAATATCTGACGTGTCATATCCACGCAGCAGTTGAATAAAATTCCACGTTCAACATTAACCGTACTTACAGCAGGAAATGAATTATTGATGAAAATAAATGTTTTATATACATTTCTTGAAAATCATCACCCTGTCTGGTGTAAATGCAAGGAAATATTGGTGGAATTAGAACTAAAAAACCGTCCCATTGTGGCTGATTCAGCAGGCTGTTTGAAGAACGACCCTCATTTCTCGGCCTGTAGTCGTGCAGGGAAGCTACATACATACATCTGTGAGAATACTACAACGCAGTTGAGACCAAAGCCGGTAAGTGTCGACCTTTATTGTCATAATGTGGATTGTGTTTCTTGTCTATACCAAATCAAAAATCAATTGAAATAGTTACCCTCTAAGACAATAAAGAAAATGTGTATAGCTATAACAAGTTTATATCGAAACAGTTGTTGTTGTTGTTTTTTTAGTTCCAATGGCGAATAAACAGAAATTAAGGGAGGCGTGGCTGCAGAAGGAGGAGTTCAGATCATGGTTATCTGAAGTAGATGGAGATGACACAAAGGCGCATTGCAATAAATGTGAGAAGACATTTGCAGCAGGTCTCACAACAATAAAAAGGCATATGGTACGTAGGCATTTCATTGGTATTTACTATTTAGCATTGGGATCTATGTAAAGTCATCTACGTTAATTATTTAAATATCAATCTCTATATGTTGGACTTCAGAGTTCATATTGGATATACATGTGTCCCTTTTCCAGGAAACCCAGATTCACGGTGCAAATGTTTCGAGAGATCACGTGCCATATGGGCCACATCAGCAAGTTGGGCCTAATCGTCCAAATATGGATAAACAGATATCACTCTCGAAGATATTAATGCTTTGCTTTATCGCTGAGCATAACCTGCCATTTTTCATTGCCGACCATTTTCCAGATCTGTGCAGGAAGATGTTTCCAGATCCTGCAATAGCACAAGGGTTGAACATGAAGAAGGTGCAGTGAAATGGCCACAACATTTGGTAACTACATCACTGGTGACGTGGTGGACAAGCTAAGGAGCAATTCATTCTCTATAATAATTGATGAATCCACAGATGTAACACAAAATGTTTGACTGTACTTGCAGATGAGGGGAAGATAAAGACGAGGTTATTAGATCTACTAAATATATATGAAGGTTACTTTCCAAATGTAGGCTCTAGTGGTGAATCCTTGTTCCAATAGTTAATGCAAACTCTAAACTCGCACCTTATTCCACTCATGAACGTTGTTGGTTTAGCAGCAGATGAGGGATCTAACATAATAGAATTCAATACCCTATGTACAGGTTAAGGGACAATTTGCCAGGCATAACAATATTCAAGTGTATTTGCCACTCCATCCACCTTTGTGCCTCAGAGACTGCTACGATGCTTCCCAGGCAATGTGAGGATTAAATAAGGAACATTTATACCCATTTCTCCCATAGTGCCAAACGAAAGTATGAATTTTTGCAATTTCAGACATTACAAGCCCTAAAACCTCATAAAATCCTTCATGCGTCACAGACTCGCTGGCTCAGTCTCCATTAAGCAGTTGGAAGGGTTTTAGAACAATGGGATGCATTAAAACAGTATTTTCCAGCACCGAGGCAACAGAGAAACTAAAATCTATTTCACGAATAATCAAAGATCTAAATGACCCCTCCATATTTTTATATCTGAATTCTCTTAACTTTATTTTGCCGACCTGCACCTCATTCAACCTTTTGTTTCAAAGGGAGACCCCTACAATATATCATGTTCATTTCCATATCCATAGGCTATACCAGGGGTTGGCAACCTTTTGAATATGGTGTGCGAATTTATAATTAATGCCAATTTTTTCGCCACTGCTTGTCAGGTAAGATTTTTTAACTGTAGCGACAGTGTTAATTGATTTAGTAAGAAAGGATGTGCCCACCTCTCTCTCTCTCTCCCTCTTTGCATTTTCAGTATTTTCTGTGTTACACTGGATCACGTTGAGTGCCATAGTATAGCACTTCACGTGTCAAATCTGGCACGCGTGCCTAGGGTTGCCGACCCCTGGGCTATACAAATGTACACTTCAATATTTTTGCCGTAAAGAAATGATTGATAAGGCGGAGATTGCAACTTTTGATCCCAGTGATGAAGGAAACCATACAGCTCTAAGCAACATATATTTGGAGGCATCAATACACATGTTACTACAGAAAGAATACAACAGAAATCTAGATATGGTTAATGATGTCAGGAACAGGTGCGGAATGTTTATGATTAAGTTGTGTGAGGAAATTAGAAAGAGGTTTGATCTGAACGATCCACTGTGGCACATGACCTCTTTCTTTAACCCAAAAAAATTTATAAATCTCAAACCGAGAGATACAATGCCGTTATTATTTCCTCTGGTGGAAAAACTGCCTCGATTATATGAAGGTAATCCTCAAATACTCGACAATGAATGGAGGAATCTGGACAGTACTCCTTTACCACCAGATGTAAATCCAGTGGAATTACGTCCAGTAGATTTCTATGTGAAACTTGCTTCTGTAAAGGAGGATAATCAATTCTTGTTTAAAAATCTTGCAACATTTTCCTTAAATGTCATAGCTTTACCAGTAACCAATACAGATGCTGAAAGGCTCTTTTCTAAGATGAATCTTACAAAAAGCGAGCTCCGGAACCAACTCTTTTTAGACTCTGTTAAAGCCCTTACCTTCATATCTGAGGCAGTAAAGGAACATGAATGTTGTTTTAAGTTCCAACCATCTGAAGAACCTATAAATACTTTTTAAATATCATTGTTGCTCATGTTATGTAAATACAATTTATTTATGTATATGTCCTCGAACATATTAATTGTTTATGTATATGTGACCATTGTTAATCTATATCATTCAGATTATGTGGTCTCATGTATGCCTATACATACATGTATCAAACACTGTTCATGTATGTTTAAGTTTTATACCTTTAATGTATGCTGACATTATTAAGTATGGTTTGGTCTAACTGGGAGTTATATAGTTTTGTATAAAATCTTATATAAGTATACCCTTAATACCTACTTCGTTTTCAATAAACAATAAACCTACAGTATGCAGTATGCCTATTTATAATAATCCGCTTTCACTAATTTACACGGCATTACTCAGCCATCACACATGATTTTGTACCTCTGTTTATGCATTGCTGTTAAAGAATATTGGTCTATTGTATCATATTCTGGTGAGTGTTTGTAATATATGATATATAGTACGAAGCTTATCCTCTTTCTCGTCAAAATAATATAGATATAGATGTAATGTCTTAAAGATTTCGGTAAAACCCTGTGATGATGTTGCCAAGCTGCTCTGAAGATATTGTATATTTGGAACAGTTACCCATCCAAAAGTGAACAAAGAAAACGGCAGAAACTGTACGAAATGTGTTGATGACAACTCGTATTCCACAGTGTTGTGTAGATAAACGGCAACTCTGATTACATAAGGACACGGAAAAAATTAAGATTGAGAACGGCGTGCGTCAGTGAGATACAATTTCACCAAAATTATTTACAGCATGCCTAGAAAGTATTTTCAGAAAGCTAGACTGGGAAAACAAAGGAATGAACATAGATGATGAAAAGCAAAACCATTTAAGATTTGCAGATGACATTGTCCTAATCTCAGAAACAGCGGAGGCATTGCATGAAATGTTAAATGACCTGAACAGAGAAAGTCAGAAAGTAGGACTAAAGATGAACCACAGTAAAACTAAAGTAATGGTTAATCCACAAACACCAAAGAGCGTCATCAGAATAAGCGATGAAATTCTTGAAGAAGTTGTGGAGTACAACTACTTGGGACAAATACCAAAATTAACGAAAGATCATGATAGCGAAATAAAAGACGCACTACAATTGGATGGAAAGCTTTCGGTAAACATAGAGACATTATGAAAGTAGCTTGCCAGTTTGTATGAAACGAAAAGTATATAAAGAATGTATAATTCCAGCTATGACGTATGTTTGTGAGACCAGGCAACTGACAAAATCAATGGGAAATAAATTAATCCGTTCTCAGAGAGCAATGGAAAGGTCAATGTTGGGAATATCTACCCTGCTCAGGTAGAGACCCCCCCCCCCGAAGTTTGTTTGATGAACTACCTTCTAAACACCCGGGAACCCTGTACCCCTCAATAGCTGCCTGACTTTTTGTACCCATGTAAGGGGTGAAAGGGCAATTTCGAGCTCTACTCCGTTTCTGGTGTATGGTGGGGGGGGGGGTCTGTGAGACCAACCTCTACCTTTTTTGTGTGCTTTATTTTGCTCCCTGATTGCAAATAAGGTCGCAGCTTCAGGCACCCCAACATCACACCATGAAACTCCATGTTGCTACTGCCAGTTGCACCACACAAAGTTACAATCAGATTTTGTTTTCATTTTTTCCCTGAATATTTAAAAAAGGAATTTTTATTTTTATTTTTTTTCATTGGTAAAAATATATAATGAACTAAAAAATTAAGTTTATTTACATGGCTGTATTGCATATACATTGAAGAATGTCATACCATGTTTGGATCTGTCATAAATAAAACAAAAGTGTGTTTTCTGACCTTGTTTCTGACCTGGGTCTGGTAGACCCAAGTCTACCTGAGGCAAAAGAGTGGACAAAGGTCTACCTGAGGAGGGTTAAGAGACAGGGAAAGATCAATTGGGTGAGAGAGAAGACTAAAGTCAAATTCATTATAGAAGCTATAAAAGAACAGAAATGAAGGTGGGCAGGCCATATAGGAAGAATAAGGGATAACCGATGGAGCAAGAGGCTGACTGACTGGACACAAAGAAATTGTAAGCATAGCAGAAAAAGGCCAGACAGGAGATGAAGAGATGAGATAGAGAAATTTGCAAGGAAAATGTGGCAAAGATTGGTTCAGTCAAGGAATTCGTGGAAAAGGTTGGGGGAGGCCTTTGTTCAGCAGTGGACAAGGTATGGCTGATGATATATATATATATATATATATATATATATATATATATATATATATATATATATATATATATATATTGTTACGGAACAGAGAAAAATAATGTACACTTTAAGTGAGAATACTAAAAATCACTACAGTCCCGTAAAGTTCCAGGTTCAAAACAAAGAGAGTTAGGTAAAATTACAAGTTAAAGTTTAATGCTCAAACTAACAACAAAACATTCAGGACTCATAAGGATAATGTAATGGCAAAAAACAGGTTAAATATATGGTTAACTGCAATAGCCTCTATTAACACGAAAGTAGCAAGAATAAATTTATCTAAGTCAGCCCTGATAAAATGAAAATACACTGGGTAATGCTCAGTTAATGCAAGATAAATTATTACAGATACAAAATATTATCAAAAATGACTGACAAAAAGAACCTTACATGAATTACAAAAACTTTACTAGGCCTACGAATCAACACCTTATGCTATACAGTACAAGAACAAAATGTAATAACACTTATACTCAAATTACACAGCTGCTAGATGGTTGGAGACTTCCTGAGCACTCACAACAACAACTGTACAGGGGAGGAGAGATGTGAACAAAATGAGGAGTAGATCTAAGTGGCAATTAATGTAGAGACTGAGCTCATTATATAGGGGCCAGCAGAGCTTGATACAACTTGTATGAAGAACGCGCAAATGAAGCCATGGGGACAAAGAGTTGACAATCCCGCTCTGAACAACAGAAAGAACGACTCACTCTACTATAACGGTAGAAGGGGGGGAGTGAAGTAGAACACGCTCGTGATCAAACAGGCAGCACACTGTACGTTAGAATTACGCAAAGGATGATGAAATCATAGGCTATGTAACACCTCCCCACAAAGAAAAAACAAATTTACAAAGGAATTTTCTTATTACTCTAAAACAATCTGTATAAAGTCTAGATAAGCAATCTGCAATAACATTTTCTTTCCCCTTGACATGTTGTATGTCTAATGAATACTCCTGAAGAAGTAGACTCCATCTTGTCAATCTCTGACTTTTATCTTTAAATTTACTAAGGAATTTCAGTGGGTTATGATCGGTATAAATGACTATGGGGTCAAAACCAGAACAAAAATAAAATGAAAAATGCTGTAAACCCAAAATCAAGGCCAAAAGCTCTTTCTCAATAGTTGAGTAGTTCTTTTGAGGTGGAGTGAACTTCTTACTGTAATAAGATACAGGATGTTCAATACCCTGATCATCCTCTTGCAGCAAAACAGCCCCAGCTCCTGTATCACTTGCATCAACAGCCATCTTAAAAGGCTTAGCAAAATTTGGAGTGGCGAGCACTGGCTGACTTAATAGGATGGCTTTAAGTTTGTTGAAAGAGAATTCACAGTTATCGGTCCAGACAAATTTAACTCCCTTTTTCAGTAGGTCTGTAAGTGGTGATACAAGAATAGAAAAGTTAAGAACAAATCTCCGGTAATAACCTACTATTCCCAAAAATCTTTGTAGCTCTTTCCTACTTTTAGGTCTGGGAAGATCACTTATAACCTGAACCTTAGCTCCTGGTGGTGCAACATGTCCATCACCAATTACGTACCCAAGGTACTGAACTTTAGCTTGACCAAACTCACACTTTGATAAATTAGCTACAAGATTAGCCTGAACCAAACGCTCAAGAAATTTACTGACATGGCATAGGTGATCTTTCCAGTTGTCACTGAAGATTAATACATCATCAATATAAACAACACACCCTGCCAAACCCTCTGTTACAACATTCATGAGCTTCTGAAATGTGGCTGGTGCATTCTTCATACCATATGGCATTACAGAACATGCAAAAGTCTTTCCTAGTGTTACAAAACATGAGATCTCCCTAGCACGTTCAGTCATAGGTACTTGCCAGTATCCCTTTAACAAATCAAACTTACTTATGTACCTAGCCTTTCCGATCTTGTCTATGCAATCTTCCACGTGAGGGAGAGGGTAAGTGTCTGTTTTGGTTATCTGATTAACACGTCTGTAGTCGATGCAAAGCCGCTGTGACCCACCCGGCTTAGGGACCAGAGTGACAGGAGAACTCCACTCACTCTGACAGGGCTCAATCATCTTGTGGTCCAACAGGTAGCCAAGCTCCTTCTGGATGAGAGGAACTTTCATTGGGTTCACACGGTAAGGAGGCAATTTAATTGGCTTTGCGTCTCCAACATCGACATCATGCATCAACACAGTGGTTCTTCCTGGAGTGGCACGGAACACTTGCGGGTACTCCTGCAGTAATGCCGAAAACTTCTGCCTTTCCTCGGGAGCTAGATGAGAAAGCTTAGTCTGGAGATCATTCATGATATCAGGATTCTTCCCCAAACTATCACTCAGGCTCATACTGCTTGGGAGAGCTTCACTTGCAGACTCGGGTGGAACAGCTACAGTGCAGACTGGATTATTTTTGTCCCGCCTGTGATATAACTTTAGCATGTTGATGTGACATAGTTGCTTGTTCTTTCAACGATCTGGTGTGGCGATGACATAGTTGACATCACTGAGTTTCTTCTCCACGAAATAAGGACCACTAAACTTGGCTTGAAGAGGTTGCCCATGAACCGGTAGCAGAATTAAAACCTGATCTCCTGGCTGAAAGTGGCGTAACCTGGACTTTTTATCCTACCAAGTCTTCATCTTCTCCTGAGCAGCTCCTAAATTCTCTCGCGCCAGTTGTAAAGCAGTGGACAGCCGTTCTTTGAACTTCATCACATACTCCAGCAGGTTGACGTCATCTTCCTTCGACAGCCAGCATTCCTTGAGTAGCTTAAGGGGTCCTCTTACTTCATGGCCAAACAGTAGTTCAAAAGGTGAGAAGCCCAGTGATTCATTTGGAGATTCTCTTGCAGCAAACACAATGAATGGAAGACCTTTATCCCAGTCTTTCTGATGTTCCAAACAGTATTTCTTGAGCATCGATTTGAGTGTTTGATGATATCTCTCCAACGCTCCTTGGGTCTGGGGATGGTAAGCTGAAGACGTGATCTGGGTGATGCCCAACTCTTTCAGAGACTGCTTAAAAACATTCAACATGAAATTACTTCCCCGGTCTGACTGTACCTCCTTGGGCAGACCAAACTTTGTGAAGAACCCTAGCATTTCCTTAACCACGTTCTTTGCTGAGATATTTCTAAGTGGAATGGCTTCAGGATAACGAGTAGCCATATCAAAATCATCAGAGCTAGATGATCCAGTTCCACCTTGTTTCATGCGATACTCATGATCCGCCTGAATCCTAGCAAGTTCAATTTGTGCCTGAGCCTTTATCTGTGCCTCCTGAATCCGAGCCTGAGATTCAGCCTCCTTAGCATTTGCTTGAAATTCAGCCTCCCTAACACAAGCCTCCTTAGCCTGAGACTCAGCCTCCTTAGCACGTGCTTGAAATTCAGCTTCCTTCACACAAGCCTCCTGCAGGGCTAGCTGTAACTTAGCTATTTCAATCTGCGTTTGCTCATTTGGAGGAGTTACATTAAACAAGCTTTCATTAATCATGTCAACAATTTGATCTTTAGAATGATGAGAGCGAACAGCAATTCCCAATTGTTGAGCAACAAGCTTAAGTTCATTCTTTGTTCCGTTTTCTACATCACACACTGTTTGCACATTTGACAAAAAATCTTTGGCTTCATCAAGTGTAGTAATAGTTGACATCATGAATAAATCACAGTCACAAAATATCAAGCAATATCCTTATGATAATATCCTGAATATCCTGATAAGAGGTCGCCAAATTTATGTTACGGAACAGAGAAAAATAATGTACACTTTAAGTGAGAATACTAAAAATCACTACAGTCCCGTAAAGTTCCA
The DNA here is from genome assembly GCF_032717465.1 of Coenobita brevimanus. Classification (NCBI taxonomy): domain Eukaryota; kingdom Metazoa; phylum Arthropoda; class Malacostraca; order Decapoda; family Coenobitidae; genus Coenobita; species Coenobita brevimanus. Next base: position 16,494,990 of record NC_137003.1, on the reverse strand, counting down.
GGTTCAAAACAAAGAGAGTTAGGTAAAATTACAAGTTAAAGTTTAATGCTCAAACTAACAACAAAACATTCAGGACTCATAAGGATAATGTAATGGCAAAAAACAGGTTAAATATATGGTTAACTGCAATAGCCTCTATTAACACGAAAGTAGCAAGAATAAATTTATCTAAGTCAGCCCTGATAAAATGAAAATACACTGGGTAATGCTCAGTTAATGCAAGATAAATTATTACAGATACAAAATATTATCAAAAATGACTGACAAAAAGAACCTTACATGAATTACAAAAACTTTACTAGGCCTACGAATCAACACCTTATGCTATACAGGACAAGAACAAAATGTAATAACACTTATACTCAAATTACACAGCTGCTAGATGGTTGGAGACTTCCTGAGCACTCACAACAACAACTGTACAGGGGAGGACAGAGATGTGAACAAAATGAGGAGTAGATCTAAGTGGCAATTAATGTAGAGACTGAGCTCATTATATAGGGGCCAGCAGAGCTTGAAACAACTTGTAAGAAGGACACGCAAATGAAGCCATGGGGACAAAGAGTTGACAATCCCGCTCTGAACAACAGAAAGAACGACTTACTCTACTATAACGGTAGAAGGGGGGGAGTGAAGTAGAACACGCTCGTGATCAAACAGGCAGCACACTGTACGTTAGAATTACGCAAAGGATGATGAAATCATAGGCTATGTAACAATATATATATATATATATATATATATATATATATATATATATATAAAATATATATATATATAAAATATATATATATATATATATATATATATATATATATATATATATATATAAAATATATATATATATATATATATATATATATATATATATATATATATATATATATATATAATATATCGATCTATCTCTGTCCATATACCATCATCATCATCATCATCATCAGCCATTGAGGTCCACTGCAGGACCGGCCTTTCCCTACCGAAGCAAGGACAACACAGCCAATATATCTCTACTCAGTGGCTTAGGCTGTCTGGTAGAGACAGTATGTAGCTTGAGAAGTGCTTGTGAGTGTGATTGTAGTGTTGTAGTGGCTTTGGATGTGTATGTAGTCTGTGAACCAAGTGTAATCGGCCCGTCTTAAGCCAATTGGATGCAAGCATACTAGTATGCAACACTGGTTCAACCACAGCACCCCTTGTGTCTGCCAAAGTAGCAAGTGGCTTGGTGAATGCTTCCCAAAATTTTTACAACATTGGCGGGAGGCGAAACGCACACTCTACCACTGTACCACAGAGGCTCCTGCCCATATATATATATATATATATATATATATATATATATATATATATATATATATATAAGGCATGGTAGAACAAATGCCTTATCAACTAAATCAACCATTTCTTTCCTTATTACAGAAAAGCACGAATCTCATATTTATGTTTCCCTGTTTAACCAACCAATCCAACTCAAAAAACACCTCAGAATTGCAGGAGATATTTAGGACGCATTTATGACCATTTCTCAGCACACAGAATACGTGAGAGCAAAGGCATCTTGTAAACTCGATGACTTGAATCATCCCCGAGCATTTCTTTTGGACAAAGAAAAGATTCCCTGAACTTTAAACTATATGAATTCTTGCCAAGCTGGGCCCCAACCATAACCAAGAAAATCATGGCTAAGCTCTAAAATATTCAAATCAAATCCTTAAGAATAAATACAAGATACTCCAAAACTATATATATAGATCATGCAGTGAACGGGACAGTAACACTTACACTCTGGAATCGTATGACTTTGAGAGTCACACGGTTCATTGATTCGGCTCTAGACCCATTCCACTCTTGCAACTTCAACTTGCATCAAACCCGTCCACAAACATGCAAGAAACGGACAACGGCCCAACACTACAATGAATATTTCAGCATCAAAATCCTCCCTGCACCCACCACTACAGTTCACAAACACATACAGTATATAAACACAGCCACCATAGGCATTCCAAACCTTCTGCCAAATAGCATCCTCCAAGAACCACCACCAGACATACACCCCTCAGAAATTTCATATTCCAGAGAAACACCAGCAAACGTAGCTAGACTGCGATACGGAAAACACGCTTCCCTGCAACAACCAGCACAAAATACAACTCAGGAACAATACCATTTGCCCACCCCGCAATGCTCCCTCTTGCAACAAATCACCTTTACGCACCACATGCACCACACTACCACAACAAAGGGAGTCCTTCAACATAACGTCATGAAGAGTCCTCCTAATGCTATTGGTCGAAATCGTAAGTTTCCTCCGGTTTAGTGATTTCGCAGTGTGATGGACCTGTGGTTGCAACAACGTCAACAACAGCAACTTCTTGAGAAGACAGAATAACTACACAGAGACTTATAAAAATATAAGTGGTCTGAATGGAGACAAATACTGTTCATCTTAGACAAATGCAAGGTAATGCACATTGGTTTTGAAAATCCATGAGCCAAATGGTCTTTGTTAGTTGGTGCAGTTGATAGTACTGAACGGGAAAAGACCAAAGTGAAATTATCACTAATAACCTCAGGTTCTCCAACCAGTGCCTTCAATTAGAGAGAGAGAAAAAAGCAGAGTCTTCATTAATAGAAAGATGCAATAACATCGAGATATTCCTCTCTTTGTACAACTGTTGTGTGTGTCGGCAAGACGCCATCTAGAAATGCAGAGCAATTTTGTAGCTGAGCCTGAAGAAAGAACTCATGATTCATAACACAGTTCAGGTGCAGAATACTGAAGTGATCCCATCCACCAGGCATAAGACATCAGGGAAGATTGCACAGAGACCTGTATTGCCAGAGACTAGTTGTTTGTGTTATGAAATTACGAAGCTTTTTAAAATAATCCTTCATGAACCAAAAAACATTGACTACCAACACATACTTACTTCATTTACCAGATTGACTAGGGATCACAAATGGAACTTTAAGTTGCAGTGTATCCACCATGAAACATCAGTTTATTTTTTCATGTACATGATTAATAATAACCTTGAATCAGGCACTAGTAGAGGTACTAGACACTGCCTTGTTGGTGCACTTCAAGGCATGCTTGGACAGTTCATTGGTATGCCTAACTTAGTGATTAATTGAATATTTCCTCCTTCCCTGTACTGCTTCCTGTCTTGACCTTTTTACCTTGGTCTAGGCGCAAGCACTGGTTTGTGCAAACGGTATAAATGGAAAAAGTGGGGGGGGGGGGGAAGGGCCTTCATCATTGCTATATTCTTCTCAGGCTAATAGAGTAGCAACATGTGCCTGTACTTGGAAACAACATTCATTGTTCTTCCTCAGGATATACTGTAATGCCTTTTGAGGATTACTTTTCCTTGTAGTTTGTTGTAAATCTCTCTCTCTGTCTCTGTCTGTCTGTCTATCTGTCTGTCTGTCTGTCTGTCTCTCTCTCTCTCTCTCTCTCTCTCTCTCCATGACAAAATAAAAAAATGTTTAGAACTATTTAAATTCTTCCTTTCGTACAGGAAGGAAAAGAGAACATTGCAGGCACCGACGATGAAGAAAAATAGCATCCTATTTCTAAGAACACTGTCGTCATCACTGCATACATTCTCTCCTATACTCAAATAAGTGCAAAGGTAACAGATGCAGGAATTCCAGGGCACTTCGCTTAATGCCATTCTTGGGGAGAGGTGTGAGAGGGTGCAATATTATGCTGGGTGGTATAGTGTGACTTTGCTAGCGTCGGATACAAAAATAAAACATCTAACGCCCTGAATTAGTAAGAGACAGATAGACAGAACCGCTTGCAGATATGGTCCCTCAGGTAAAAGTTACTCTGGTTTTGACAGAATGAACGAACTGAAAACGACACTTTGTTTTATTCTGTTTGACTCTTTACCACTGCTTCAGTCTGCCATAGGGTTGAAAGTTTGTGTATGGCCAGGGAAACATATGCATAATCATCTATTTATTTTTCATTTTTGCTCTACCGTAATTCATATTTGGGGGGCGTCTCGTCCCTCAACCCTCGTCCCCATCTATTGATTTAGCAGTTGACATTTTGTATGTGGGGCAACAACTGGAGACAGGTCTTGACCACCAAAATGTGTATGCCTAGAGGAAATGACGGCTAGTTGGGTGGTCAGCTGGTTACAGAGGTTATCTATTGTCTGAATGGACTCGAGTTGGGCTCATGTCTGGGGAACAGAGCTCGATAATATGTGATTATAACTGATATTACTAGCACTCCAATAGACCAGTCAACTTGGGATAAATTCTCCGGTATCATCAGAGTAGTTCACCATGGAGGCAGCTCTTGTACGTATTCAATATGAACAGTGAGCATCAGCCCCTAAGTGGTGATAGGGTGAAGATATGTAGAGTGTACTGCTGGGCTATGCTAGACACAGGCTTCTGCCGACAACATTGATTTTTAAATGAAGTGTGAAATTCTGTAGGTGAGTTCACTGGATCTAGTTTTTATTTATTTATTTTTTTTAAATTAATGTCTTTATATCTCATATCCTGAACAACACCGGAATTCTCTTCAAGTGCTGAATAACGTCTTAGGAAAAATAAAGTTTGTAATACTAAACCATACTGAAGGAGAAAGGAGAAAGGTATATTGCTAACCTTGTAATCTGTTTTATTATTTGATACAAGTTCATACTTTATTAAACTCACTCATTACCAGTGCAGTTCCATTAAACTCTAAAAACTCACTCCGTAAAGTCCTGGTGTACGGACAAATAAAAAATGAAAAAAACGTTAATTGATGGGAAGAAAAATTCATTCTGAAATTCCTGTCGTGATATGACAAAGTCATGATGGAACTAGAAGTATATATATATATATATATATATATATATATATATATATATATATGTATATATTCCTTTTCTTTTTCTGCCATTTATATTTCTGCCATAAGAGTATATCATGACAGTTACAAGAGTCACCTTTAGTTAAGGAATTATGGAGGCTGTTTGTAACACTGCCAGATGGGGAAATCTCGTCTAACCTCAGTTAAGTCTGCAGGAGGAAACAACAATAAGTTATAACCAGAGGCCCCCCAAGGCGGGAATCACACTAGCCGTGAGCCGATAGATATGTAGTGCAGCTCGGAATATGACCTTGAGCATGACCTAATTTCACCACTTTCTAGCTTGGTATTGATTTTTTCCCTGCTACACACCTGTAAAATTTTGTGGTGATATTTTGAGCAGTTGCGAAGTTATCATGCTAACAGGCACACAGACAGACACACAGAGAAACAAATTGTAAGCAATACCAGCTTCGCTATCGCGGCAGGTAAGTACGTGTCCGAACTGCAGATGTTAGATTAACAGTTACTTCAAAATCATTGCCTCTATTGTATATCTGGTAATTTTCTGGGCAAATGTTTCAGAGACATATTAATAACAGAGTGGGTACTGAGTGTGATAACAAAATACTGAGACTAATAAAAAGCAGGGATCATGGCGGATCACTGATGAAAAGGTAGAACTTTGGTTTCTGGAGCTCTGGTTCCCCCTTCAAAGGTGGCTTGACACTGGCGCTTTTTAATCATAAGTGTTGTCTCCACAGTTCCTTCTTTCAGCCAGCGATGGATCCACCGGTAGACAGTGGAGGTACTTGTTCCTGTCTCATGAACTATGTCTCGTACTGACATGCCTGCCAGCCACATCCACACGATCTGCAGGCGATCCATCATCACAGGTCTGGACCTATAATTATGTCTGTACATTTTCCGTGCCCTGTCAGAGAAGGTGACAATTTTATAACCACTGATCTGCATTAATTTTATGTGATCATAATGTTGATGACTTTACTAAGAAAATGTGTTATACAGTTGAGTCTTATTACATCTGAATGCATTTAATCAGTTTAATGGAAACTTTCCAAAATCAAAGACATAAATTTTTTTTAACCCACTCATTTCCAACATGTGCTGGAAAAAGACGCCTGTCAGTGCTGGTACTGATATGTCCGCCTATGAAACGTTTTTTAACTCCCATCCCATCCAGTGAAGAAAGGATGGGATGAACTTTATGAGATGGGCAACTTCGGACTGCAGTCCACTGTGTTCACAAACAAATCTGGCTGGAACCAAAGCAAAATAAAACTCTGCTACCACTAATACTACTACTATTTCTACTATTATTTGTCTTTGTGCTATTACAACTAATACTGCAACCATTACAACTAATACTAGTACTACTACTCGCACTACTACAGCTACTAATACTACTACTAATCATCATCATCATCATCATCATCATAAGTTGGTAAATAAAGAATTGTAATGTATTAGTGTTGTAATGAGAAGGGGTAGATTGTGATGGTTTGTGCATGTTGAGACGATCGAAAATGATAAATGGATGTGGAAGGTGAGAAGTGTGACTGTCGGGGGTACGGTTGTGAGAGGCAGACCAAAAAAGACCTGGGACAAGGATATAGAGTTTGACCTCACTGATAAAGGACTCAACAGGGAGGCTCCTAGAGATGGAAAAACACAGAGAGCCACCATTATGTGACCAAAGCCAAAAAACCCTCCCAGGCACATTGATGTGAATCACATTCTTTGTGGTTTGGTACATACATGCATATTGACGCGAATCGCGTGAAAAAGAAGGAAAAACACCATCAAAGGAAAAGTTTTACGCTGATTTGTGTCAAATTTGGATACGTTCTAGCTGACGCGTCCCTTTTCCAAGGTAAACACTTGGTAACACTGTAGAGCCTCCTCGGAGCCTGCCTGTAGCGAGAAACCTTAGTACCTCAGAAGGAGTCAGGCTGTAAGGCTGCATCATGTGTGCTGTCCCTTTAACCCGTAAGCTTCGGAACACCCATATCTGGATATTCCTGAGTGCATGCAATACACCCACATCTGGCCAGGACCTACTTCCCAAAGTGGGACAGATTGTAGGTCACAGCATCACCTATCAACTCCTTCTCACATCTCGCTGGTCAGTCACCTGCCAGTCACGATGGAGGGTGGATGTAATGAGCAGTCACAGGAGTATCCTACTTCCAAACATAGTGTTCCAATACATGTTATGTTCTATGTTATATTTTTTTTTAGCTAGGAGAGTCTCAGAGTATAAAAAAAAAAACAAATAAAAAAAACTAAGAAATTGCAATAAAAAGATAATTTCAGATTCTTCAAACTCGTGTAATTTTCCTTAAGAAAATGAACTCATGTCATTTTCCTCAGGTAAATGCCACAAGTTTGTAATAAAAATAAAGTCAATCATAAAAGAAAATGATAAAAAACCCTTGATGCACTTCCATAGCCAATTACATCTGTCACCACTCAATCGTTTACCACTGAGCTACCACGGCCCTTGGAAATGAAAGTCAGACATGCAAACCATAGTTTCCCATACACCTTTCAGTGAAAAAAAGAAAAAAGTATAATCAAGACTCTTCAACCATTTTGCGATTTACAGCTAGCTTTTATCCCACGTATATTTATGTGTCTATATGACTTGACCATAACCCTGTAATCCATATCCATGCATATTACATTCAGTACTGTACAGTTTCAAATGAATGTGAGGAAGGCAGGAAATCTGAACCTTGACCCCGCTCTATTGAAACCACCCTTATATAAGCCACCACATATAATAATGACAGCACTTTAGCCAGCTGTTATCCTATCCATATGTATGTGTGCCTATATGACTTGAACATAACTCTTTCTTCCATATCCATGTCTTCCGTGCTATACAATGTAAAAGGAATGCGAGGAATGCAGGAAATCTGAAACTTAGCGCACTAAAGTGACAACCCCGATAAATCACCTACAATATTTGAACACTAGGCTTCCTCGACCTCATCCAACAACAAATTGTTAGTCTTCTTCTATAATCACATCTCATGAGTATGGAAATAGATTTATTAGACAAAGGAAATAGGTGTAATTCACTCTCCACACTTGATTTCTGGCAGCCTAGCCTTCGTCCATTTATCCCTTACCCTCACCAGCTCTGTGGTGACCTGAGCGAGCTCCGTCTTTGTCTCTCCTCTCTCCCACCGGTGTTCTCTCTCTCTCTCTCTCTCTCTGGTTTTTATTATCACCAGTAGTGTTAACATACTTTACTTCCTTATTTTTTCATGGTACACACCCAGCCTCTTTATCAGTGCACCCTATTTTCCCCTATGATTTGTTTGCATATCCATATCCACATATTTTTCTTATATTATATATATATATATATATATATATATATATATATATATATATATATAATATATATATATACATATATTGTGTGTGTGTGTGTGTGTGTGTGTGTCAGAGCACGGTCGTCTTGCATGAGGGGCGTGGTGTAGCCAGTGGATTTTTCTTGTTTTTCATAGTACACATGAGCTTTTTCATCAGTATTCCCTCTTTTTCCCCCATGGTTTGTGTTTGCACCGACTTACACAGTTTAGTAGCTGTTCAGGACACACACACACACACACACACTTTAAGTATTGCAAAATGGATACATACCTCAGTAAAACAAATTTGGAAAAGAAAAAGGATAAAGGTAAAAAGCAAAATGATGATTTCTACCAAGAACTGGTTGAAGTAGAGACCCACAATAGACTGGTTGAACGTGTAAACAAACTAGAAATGGCTTTCAAAAATGAAATTGATGAAATAAAGAAGCAGATGCACTTGCAAAAGGAAGAAATAGAAAAACTAGGAAGGGAGGCCAATAAGAAAGACACAACCATCAGTGAACTAACAGTGGAATTGAGTACACTTAGGAAGAAAATGAGTGAAATGGCAAGTACAATAGTCAATCACGAGAGTGTTATGGAAGAGTTCAAAAATGACACAGAGACAATTAGGCAAGTTAGCAGTCTTATTGACCAGAGCAGTGATATTGAGGAGAAGATAACACAAGTGAATGAAGCTGTGCAAAGCTACAAAAATGATGTAGAAACCACGTATGCTGAAATGGTGAAAGTAAAGAAAGACTTAGAAACAAGGGTGGAGGAAAAAAGCATTAAAAAGGAGGTGAAAAGAATAATCCAAAACAACCCAAAGTTAGTCAGAAATTCAGTAGAGATAAACAAATCAATAGTAATCACTGGTATAGAAGAGGAAGAAGTTAAAAACAAGATCACAAGAGACAAAAAGGAGATGGCAAATGTAATGAGCTTACTGAAAGAAGTATCAGAGGAAATCTGTAGTAAAGACATAAAGGAACACAAAAGGTTAGGGAAATACAAGAAAAGCAAGACAAGACCTCTAAAGGTGACTTTCCACAGTGTAAACACTGTGGAAGAGATACTAAAAAATGCAAAGAATCTTAAGGAAAAAGAGGAGTTCAAAAATGTATGGATAAAAAGATGCCTAACACAAGAGGAACTGGAATTACTGAAAGAGAAAAGGGAGGAAGCAAAAACAAAAAATGAGGGAAGATCAGAAGAGGAGAAGAAGAATTTTTTTTTTACAAAGTAATAGGACTGCAGGTACGAAAGTGGTACACAAACAGGATGGAATAAAAAGGAGGAAGGTAGTAGAACCATGTCATGACAAGTATATAAACAAGATGATAAAGTTGATGTACTGAAATGTGGATGGAATGGTATCTAAATTACTAGAGATGAATGATTATGTCAGAGAAAATGAACCACAAATAATATGCCTAACTGAAACAAAATTAATACCAAGGATATCAAATGACATAATAAACTTAGAGGAATACAATATATGGAGAAGAGACAGATATTTAAAAAAAGGATGAGGAATTATAATATTAACTAAGAAAAATCTAAAAGTCAAGGAAATAAAACTAGATATACCATCACAAGTAGAACTGATTGCAGTAGAGATCGACACATCTGAAGGTAAAGTAATTGTAGCCAATTTATACATGCCACCCAGATCAAACACATGGGAAAGAGACGAATATGAGGACCTGGCAGAGAGTACAATTCAGAGTGTAAGATCATTGCTACATAAAATGGAAGAGAAATCGGAAAGAATTATACTAACTGGGGACTTCAATACAAATATAAATTGGAATACTCTAGATATAAATAGCCAAGAAAGCTGGTAGGACCAAAAGCTCCTGGATCTCGTACAAGAGTTTTTCTTAATGCAACATGTGAGGGAAACCACCAGAAAAAGAGGACTTGATGTACCTTCAGTGCTAGATCTAATATTTACAAGGCAAGAAAATGATATTGACAGTTTAATATATCACCCTCCACTCGGCAAAAGCGATCATGCAGTACTAAATTATAACTTCAGGATAGCATATGACATAGTAAACAGCAATGATAGTTACAAAAAGAGCCTAAACTATAAAAAGGGAAATTATCAAGCCCTAAAGAAGTATTTCTTAGAAGTTGATTGGGAAAATGAGCTTAGAGGACAAGATTTAAATGCTGTATATAAAAAATTTTGTGAATTTTATGAAATAGGAGTCCAGAAGTACATCCCACAGCACAAAGAAGCAGATAAGAAAATACAGAAATGGTTCAATACAGAATGTAAAAAATCAAAAGAAAGAAGAGATTTGTTGTGGAATAGATACCGAAGACACAATAGTGAAAGGGTGTATAATAATTATAAACAGGCAAGACGCGACTACACAAGAATAAGGAGGGAAGCCCAAGAACAGTTTGAGGAGGATATAATAAATAAAAGTAGTGATCAACCAAAGCTGTTTTACAGCTATATCAGAAGCAAAACTAAAGTAAAAGATATAATACAATCCATTACGGACGAGGGAATCACTTATACACAAGAGAAAGATATTTGTGAAGCACTAAATAAGAATTTCCAATTAGTTTTTACAGAAGAAAAAAATTTTGAGAGGGACTATGTGGAACACGCATGTCCACACACATACTACCAGATATACAAATAGCAGAAAAAGTAATACAGGAGGAGTTAAGTAGATTAGACAGAGGAAAAGCAAGTGGTCCTGATGAAATTTCATGTTGGGTATTACGAGAATGTGCAAAGGAGTTATGTAAACCATTATTTTTAATTTTCAAGAAATCCTTGAGTCAAGGTAAACTACTTGATATTTGGAAAAAAGCAAATATTGTCCCCTTATTCAAGAAAGGAAATAGACAAAATCCTCTCCACTACCGACCAGTATCACTGACCATTGTTGTAAGCAAGATATTAGAAAAACTTATAAGAAAAGCTTGGGTAAATCATCTAGAAGAACACAGTATGATAACAGAAAGACAGTTTGGTTTCAGAAAAGGAAAATCATGTGTTACTAATCTGTTGAGCTACTATGACAGAGTAACAAACACAATACAGGAAAGGGAAGGATGGGTGGACAGTATCTACTTAGATTTCAAGAAAGCATTTGACACAGTACCACACCAAAGACTTTTATGGAAACTGTACCACCAAGGAGGAATTCGAGGCAAACTGTTTTGTTGGATGCAAGACTTTCTCATAAAAAGAGAAATGAGGACAGTACTAAGAGGAAACTACTCATCATGGAAAGAAGTGACTAGTGGAGTACCACAGGGTTCAGTGCTGGCATCAATCATGTTTTTAGTGTATATAAATGATATAAACAGTAACACTGGAAATGAGAGCTATCTGAATATGTTTGCAGATGATGCAAAAATACAAAGGAGAATTACTAACACAGACTCTTGTAAAGAGCTACAAGAAGAATTAAATAAACTTCATGAATGGAGTAGTACATGGCAAATGGAATTCAATGTGGACAAATGTCATGTAATCAAGTTTGGTAAAAGTGGAAAAAGACCTGATTGGGATTATAAGTTAGGAAATAAAACCCTATACACATCAGAAAGAGAGAAAGACCTAGGTGTGATTATCAATAACAGACTATCTCCGGGTGACCACATCAGCGAGAAGGTGCGGAACATGTATACACTGCTTGCAAATATGAGAATAGCATTCACATACATAAATGAAGACATGCTAAGAAGGATAATAACATCATTCATTAGACCAACCCTGGAATATGCATCAGTAGTCTGGAGTCCTCATCTCAAAAAGCACATAGACAAGATTGAAAAAGTTCAAAGGGCCGCTACAAGATGGATACCAAGCTTAAGGGACCTAAGCTACGAAGAAAGACTAAATAAACTGAATCTACCAACACTACAGGAGAGAAGGAAAAGAGGTGACATGATAATGCTATATAAATGCATATCAGGAAAGGAGAAAATAGACATAAATGATTACTTAACATATGGAGAAGCATCAGCAAGAGGACACTGCAAAAAATTGCATAAGAAGAGAGGTGATAAAGACGTAAGGAAATACAGTTTCCCAAACAGAGCAATTGATTAATGGAATGCACTACCGAATGAAATAGTGTGTGCCAAAACAATTCACAAATTTAAGGATATGTACGATAAATATGGTTTAAGACACGGGACAGTACGAGCTTGACTCATTCCTGTAAAGATACAATTAGGTAAGAACTATCAGGTAAGAACACACACACACACACACACACACACACACACACACACACACACACACACACACACACACATTTTCAGTATCACTAACTAGCTAACAAACATCCCATCCAAGAGACATTGCTTTGGCATCAAACTGTTTGTGCTGTGACTGTGAGAGTATTTCTTCTCGACATGATCGTGTACACAAGCACAGATATATACCAAAGGTTAGCAAGAAAGACCCCATGGGCACGTCTGGTGCTGTCGTCAAAAAGATTATTGCAGACTACCTTGGTAGGGGTCATATTCTTTACATTGACGGTTGGTATACTAGCCCTGCTTTCTGTCAGTTCCTACATGACAAAACTGGGTCATGTGGAACTGTACGGACATACATGAAGTTTATGCCAAAGTTCAATGGATAGAAGTCCCTGCTTGATACCCCAGTTCGAGTGATACACCAGATGATGAAATGCAGCTCAAGTCCACCACGAGAGAAGCCTGAAGCAACGAAAAGGACGAAAAAAGGGGGACCTATTCACCTAGAGCGAGAAGTTGGGCAAGGTTGTCACATTGAGATGGAATGACAGGCGTGCAATGCACCTACTCTGTGTGTGCGTGTGTGTGTGTGTGTGTGTGTGTGTGTGTGTGTGTGTGTGTATACAAGTGTTGTATAGGTGGGTATGAATCTAGGTGAGGAGAGAGAGAAAGGATGGATGGGAAGGAAAGAGGGGTGATGTTTTGACTTCAAGGGGGAAGAAGGGAGGAAAGTCAAAACATCACCCCTCTTTCCTTCCCATCCATCATTTCTCCTCTCTTCACTCAGATTCTTACCCACCCATACAACACTTGTATGTACACACACACACACACACACACACACACACACACACACACACACACACACTGTACTGTCTTTCCATATACTGTACAAGTGTACATTATAATAAACTCGTGTAATATTATAAGATACTCGTGTATCAGTAGTACTTTCTTTCCTGGTCCTTTTTATTCTAATTTATGTACTACAAGTCTGTAAGTCACTTGTGTATTTCTCTTACTATTCAATTTCATGTTTTGTAATTTTTATTATCAGTAGTACTTTCTTTACAGGCCTTTCTTATCTAGCTATCTATTGCCAGATGCCATAATCCCATAAGGGGTGGCCATTTGACTTTGATTTAGTTGTTTTACGGGGAGGGGCACTAACCCTCCACCAACCCACTTATTGACACGTAGGGAGCACGTATACTGTAGTTTGGTCATGAGGTTACCACCCAGAGTTGTAAATGGTTTCTTTGCTTACAAAAAACCATGAGGCTTGTCACTCAACGTAAATCCATCTGTAAAAGAAAGAAAGGCAATAAGATGTGACAGGAAAGATGGGAGAAATAGGAAGAGAGGAGGGCAGACACATAAAGAGAATGATAAAGGCTAAGGAGGAAGTACCCAGCACTACATCAAGTGAGTGGATGATGGTCGCCACCACCTACAAAATTATATACTACAAGTCTGTAAGTCACTGCTATGTTTGTCATACTATTCTGTTTTGTTATGTTTTGTAATTGATGTTATCATGCCCCATTTTGTGCTAACTTATTTACTACAAGTCTGTAAGCCATTTTTATGTTTTATTTGGCATGCTGTTCTAATACATGTTATGTTCTGTGTTATATTTTTATTTCGCGATTTATGGCTAGCTATTATCCCATGTACAGTTATATGTCTATATGACTTGACCATAACCCTGTAATCCATATCCATGCTTATTACCTTCAGTACTGTACAGTTTCAAATGAATGTGAGGAAGGCAGGAATTCTGAACCTTGACCCCGCTTTATTGAAACCACCCTTATATAAACCACCACATATAATGACAGCATTTTAGCCAGCTGTTATTCCATTCATATGTATGTGTGCCTATATGACTTGAACATAACTCCTTCTTCCATATCCATGTCTTCCGTGCTATACAATGTCAAAGGAATGCAAGGAATGCAGGGAATCTGAAACTTAACTCCGCTAAAGTGACAACCGCGATATATCACCCACAATATTTAAACATTAGGCTTCCTCGACCTCATCTGATATCAGAGTGAATAGTCATCTTGTATAATCATATCTCATGAGTGTGGAAACAGAGTTATTAGACAAAGGAAACAAGTGCAATTCACTCTGGACGCTTGATTTCTGGCAACCCCGCTTTCGTCCGTTATCCCTTACCCTCACCTACCATGTGGTGACCCGAGCAAGCCCTGTCTTTGTCTCTCCTCTCTCCCACCGGTGTTCTCTCTCTCTCTCTCTCTCAGTACACCCCCTTTTTCCCCCAGTGGTTTGTTTCCATACCCATATCCACGTATTTTTCTTGTGTGTGTGTGTGTGTGTGTGTGTGTATGTGTGTGTGTCAGAGCGCGGGTGTCTTGCATGAGGGGCGTGGTGTAGCCAGTGGTCTTTTTTCTTGTTTTTCACAGTACACATGAGCTTTTTCATCAGTAGCCTACTCCCCTTTTTTCCCCCATAGTATGTGTTTGCACCGACTTACATACTTTAGAGGCTGGCCAGGACACACACACACACACACACACACACACACACACGACAAATTCTTAGTGTTGCTAACTAGCTAACTTGTGAACATACCAAGGCATTTTAGCGAGCTATTATCAGGTGTATAGTTTTGTCGAGGTGTCGGTGTAACTTGAACATCATCCTATCATTCATATCCATGCCATATCCATATCCACATATTATTCTTATTTTCCACGGTCCACATCAGCCACCTACTTTATCAGTACACTCATTTCCCGATGTGGTTTACAGTTGTATCGGTGTATTCAGTTTACTTTATGGTCCTCTCTGATGCTCCATTTTCCCTCACACTCGGTAAGTATAAGATGCTTTATGTCACCAACTTCTCTAACTTCTGTTCAGAACTTCGCCATTACCACAGCGTTTTAGAAAAAAAAAAAAAAAGTTTACCAGAGGATACACAGATATATGGCAAGTAAACTGATATATATTCCATGTTGTTTTGCGAGAGTTGAGTTTTGGCGAGATAGCTGCACAGGCAAAGGGTCCCTTTCAACGATAGTCGTTCTGTTTTATGAAGGCAGTTTGGGTAGGGCGCTCTGGGACCTCACTCTGTTAGCTCTGTTGCCACATCGTCGCCATACACGTGCGCTCTCTCTCTCTCTCTCTCTCTCATATTTATAGTAACTACTACTAATTTTATTTTCTTTATTTTCTCTCTTGTTTTCGACTTTCTTCCACACCACTCCTGAGATAAAAGTCTACAGGTGTTTTTTTTTTTTTTTTTCTAGCTTCCATGGCGGGAGACTGACCGAGTATGACCCGCTCACGCAGGGCTATCCCTTGTGTCACCACCTGACAACGGGTCGCAAAAGCAACTCTGACAAGTCTTATGAGATTTATACTATACTATAGCTTTTTTACTGAATTACATCTAGACAGAGTGTCTAAAATTCATTTATAAGTAGTTACTAGCTTAAAATAGGAGAGTGAGACAGAGAGAGAGGTGAGCACAAATAATTACACGTGTGTCGGCGGCGATGTGACAACAGAGCTAACAGTGTGAAGTCCCAGATCGCCCCACCCAAACTGTTTTCATAAAATAGAACGACTATAAATACCGCAGCCAACGGGTTAAATCATCATAATTCTTCCCCTCCATCCCAAGTCGAAGCCCCTATGGACTCAGTGTGATAATATATTATTTCTGAGCATATTTTGAAGTGATTTTGTTGATGAAACATAGATATATATCTTGAGAAGAAATAGTAATCGTTATCAGTCGTTAGGCCTAGGGGAAAGACGCGTGTTCACTGTAGCGGGGTTTCGCCACTCTGCCTCCCCTGGCCCCTATGATGTGAGTACATTTACATATATAGAGAAGCCAATGCCTAAACTGTAGAGTGTGTGAAAGCTATAATGGCTGGCTTTGTGATATATTGGAACTAGCATGCGTTACATACAGGGGTTTTATCCGCCCCTGTGTGGAGTACAACTCTCATGTGTGGGGAGGCTCCCCACATACAGCTCTTCTCAATAGGGTGGAGTCAAAGGCTTTTCGTCTCATTAACTCTCCTCCTCTTACTGACTCCCTTCAACCTCTGTCTCTTTGCCGCACTGTTGCATCTTTATCTCTTTTCTATCGCTACTTTAATGGTCACTGCTCCTCTGAACTGTCTGCTTGCATTCCTCCACCTCTACGACGGGCGCGTAGCACCCGTCTGGCAGCAAACTCTCATCCCTTTTCTGTCCAACTCTCTAATGCAAGAGTTAACCGTTACTCCCAGTCTTTCATTTATGCAACAGGTCAGCTCTGGAACTGTCTCCCTCTGTCTGTATTTCCTGCTGCCTATGATCTCCAGTCTTTCAAATGTAGTGTGTCCAGACATCTCAAAATGATCGGATCTTGAATTTGGCTCTCTATTGTATTTTGTTTTTCTCTTGGAGAGAACTGTTACTGCGGGCTCATGGCCTTTGGTTCCTTCTTCCTCGCATAAAAAAAAAAAAAGACATACGCCATAGACATGGTGTGGAATGGGGCAGGCATTACCTGTACACCGCAGTTGGGAAGGGATTATTAGAGGTGTTCAGGGATGGAATTTGATAGTGATAATGTACATGGGTATGAATTTGTGTGAAATATAAGACCAACATGCTGCAAGTGTTCGTGAAGGAGTGCTGTGTGTGCCAATATAGCGGCGCGTCATAAATCTTGAGGCGAAGGTGCTGCGTCACAGTCACGTTGTACCGTAATAAGAAACATAAATAACTGCAGAGGTAGGGGTAGAATCATTGTTGTAGTCACGTATTTGTGTATGATTTAATGTGAAGTGTTCATGAATTCTGCTGCAAGCGTTCATGAAGGGATAATTTAGGGTGCGTAGCGTATGTTAACAATACCTTAGCACCAGGCATGCGGGGACATAAAGACGCCTAGCAACCACGGACGTCATTGGACAGGTACTGTAACTTGCTAAGACATTTAGTGAGAACTTATACTTTATGTACAATGAATGTGAAATGTGCAGCGAGTGTTCGTGAAGGAATTTTGTGGGTGCATAGCGTAGGTTAGCGATACCTAGCAGCAGGTGTGTGGGGACGAAAGGATGCCTAGGAACCATGGACGTCATTGAACAGGTACTGTAACTTGCTAAGACATCTAGTGAGAACTTATACATTATGTACAGTGAACATGAAATATGCAGTGAGTGTTCGTGAAGAAATTCTGTGGGTGCATAGCACTGGTTAGCGATACCTTAGTGGCAGGTGTGTGGGGATATAAGGAGAACTAGCAACCACGGATGTCATTGAACAGGTACTGTAACTTGCTAAGACATTTAGTGAGAACTTATACTTTATGTACAATGAACGTGAAATGTGCAGTGTTCATGAAGGAATTTTGTGGGTGCGTATGTAGGTTAGCGATACCTTATTGCCAGGTGTGTTGGGACATAAGGATGCCTAGCAACCACGTGCATCATTGAACAGGTACTGTAACTTGCTAAGACATTTGCTGATTATTTATGATTTACACAAAATGATTGTGATGTGTATCACGAGTGTTTGTTGGGATATTGTGGGTGTGTAGTGTATTTCAGTGATACCTTAGCAGCAGATGTGCAGATGACGTAAGGACGCCGGGCAACCACAGACGTCAGTGGACAAGCACTGTACTTTGCTAAGACAATTGTTGAATATTTATGATTTATAATAAAATGTTAGTGATATGTGTAACGAGTGCTTGTCGAGAGATAGTATCATGTGTTGCGGGAACCTCGGGGTAAGGAGGAAATATATATATATATATATATATATATATATATATATATATATATATATATATATATATATATATATATATATATATATATATATATATATATATATATATATATATATATATAAACTATATAATATATATATATAAATAAAATATATATATATATATATATATATATATATATATATATATATATATATATATATAATAGATAATGAATGGAGGAAGGAAAAACATAAGGGAAAAAAAATAAGTCCATGTGCCTAAAGGCATCCTCCATTCATAAAATACCCATAACAACTGGACCTGAACTGAAGTGGATCAAATATTTGTGGGAAACAACTCCCAGGAAGCGAATTCCGGAGAGTAGTAGTTCTGGGGATGAATGAATTTTGATAAGCAGAAGTTCTGCATTGCGGGGAAGATAGTGTGAAATCATGGGCACTCCCAGCTGCCTGAGTATTTTGAGAAAAAATGTGAAGGGGAGGAACAATTGAAGCCAGTTCGTCTGAACACTTACGGTAAAAATATACATAAAATAATGCTAAAGAAGCAACATCTCTATGTACCGATAATAGAGGAAGGTCTTGCGTGATGGCAGGATTATTGATTAATCTAATGGCTTTATTTTGAATTTTGTCCAACTGCCTCAATGCAACCGCTCCACATCCACTCCACAGTGGTGAACAGTATTCAATCTGAGAACGCACATGACTTTTGTATATTGTGGCCATCTGCTCGTCAGAGAACTCACGATCTCTGTACATAAGTCCCAATTTTTTGGAAGGATTTTTAGCAAGGGATGTAAAATAAGCTGTCCAGCTTAGGTTGAGGTTTAGATTAACACCTAGGATATCAATTGTAGTAGATATGGGAATATTGACATCATTTAAAATTATGTGAGAGTCTGAGGGATTCTTTCTGTTGGAGGAGAGATTGAGACAGTTGGTAGAGGAGTTTGGAAGGCTGTGTGAAAGAGGAAAATTGAAAGTAAATAAGAATAAGAGTAAAGTGATGAAGTGTACGAGGTTGGTAGATGGTAGGGGGATGAATATAGTTTTGAATGGCGAGTTGCTTGAGGAGGTAGAGTGTTTTAAATATCTAGGGTCACATGTTGCTGTGGATGGAAGAATAGATGCAGAAGTGAAGTTTAGAATAAATGAAGTAGGAAAGGTGCTGGGAGGAATGAAAAAAGTGTTTAGATGTCGTTCGCTTAGAATGGATGTAAAGAGAAGGTTGTATGAGGGTGTTGTGGTACCGACTGCGTTATATGGGGCTGAAACATGGAATATGGGTGTACCAGAGAGGAAAAGTTTGAATGTAATGGAGATGAGGTGTCTGAGGAGTATGTGTGGAGTGACGCGTATGGATCGAGTGCGAAATGATGAAGTGTGAAGGAGAACTGGAGTTGTTCAGGAGATGGCTGGTAGAGTTGAGCAGAGGGTGTTGCGATGGTTTGGGCATATGGAGAGAATGGATAATGAGCGATTGGTGAAAAAAACAACTAGATCTGATGTGAGAGGTGTAAGGCTGAGAGGAAGACCACGAATAGGATGGATGGACAGTGTGAAGAGAGCACTGGATGCGAGAGGGATGTCTGTTGAGCAAGGAAGCTGTGCGTGACAGAAATAAATGGAGAGAAATTGTGAATGAATAAGTGATGACGCAGCCCTGAGAAGATATTCTCCCGCATTAGGTCTGATCAGGTAGTCAGGTCAGGTGCGGGTAAGGGGATGGGTCTGTTATGATGTGGCAGGGGTAAACCAGCTCTGCTGTCGGGCCCTGCTGCAGATGTCACTGATTGCATTGCGCAGTTGACCCTTGTGCGGTGTGGTGCGGTGAGGATCTGTCCGTTCTCCCCTTGGGGCTAAGATGCGAATGAATATGTTTGAATGGATGAGTAAATGGGGAGCGTGTCGTCCTGTCTCGGCTACCTCCCTTTCCTTGGGGGAAGTAGCCTAGGTATATAGATAGATAGATAGTTTTCTGAGCATTAAATGAGACCAGATTTGTTTTTCCCCATTGATTAATTTTAGAAAGGTCCTGGTTCAGAGAAATAGCTGTGTTTATTTGGGAATTTATAATATCAAATTGTGTAAAGGAGGTACTAAATGTGAAAGAACTATGAAGGGTCGTCATCAGCATAAGAGTGCTGAGGAGGCAGAAGGGTGTCGGTAGGCGGACCCACTGCCACCAGTGCGGGAGGTGTTGCCGCAGAGGATCCAGGGTGGAGCAGTGGCCCATTGACACCAGGTAATTGGCCCTTCACAGGATCCATAGGAATGAGGGTGGATCTGCCAACAATGCCTCTCCAGTTCTTCCAGCTGTTTTTCACCAGGGAGTTATTGACATATTTCACCCATGAGACCAACAGCTACGCGTCATTCCTGGGGACTGTGTTGGACACATGGTTCACTTGTAATGAAGAGGAGATGGCCAAGTTCCTGGGGCTCTACTTCTTCATAGGTGTGGTGGTGGTCAATATGCCAACCATCAGGTATTACTGGAGGATATCCTGTCTCCATAACTACCCCCTTTTCCAGCGAGTGATGAGTGGGAGGTGTTTCAGGGCCATCCTGAAACACTTCCATACCTTCAACTCACTTGCTATACTGCAGGACAATTGCGATCGGCTCATCAGGGTTCGCACGGTGATGTAGTACCTCCCTCAGCAGTCCCAGGACACCTACCTATCTGAAGAGCACCTCAGCCTGGACCAGGGGTCGCTGGCGTGGAAGGGGCACCTCAGCTTCTGCGTCTACAACCAGATAAAGCCCTTGAAGTACGCCGTCAAGTTTTATATCCTGGCTGAGGCTTCCTTGGGGTGCATCTGGAACTTTGAGGTGTATACAGGGCAGAGGAAGGTGCTAAAGACCACTGTTTGAAGCCTCGTACAACCTCTGGAGGACCAGGGATACAAAGTTTTCATGGACAACTGTTATAACTCTGTATCCCTGTGTGAGCCCTTTTTCAATGCAGGAACCTATGTGTGTGGGACCCTACGCTTGGCAAGAGGAACACCAAAGCTGCTGCAGGCTATCGCCAGGGCCAAGAGCCTTCCAGAGGGGGGCATGGCAGCAATGCACAAGGACAACATGATGGTGTTGCTGTGGAAGGACAAGTGCATCATCAACATGGTCTCCACCTTCCACAGCTCAAGCACCATCCAAAAGCAGGTTCGAGGGAAGACCAGCGGTCTTGACAGGAGGACAACCTATGTCCAGAAGACCGTGGACAAGCCCGTCGTGAAGGAGTACAATTGACAGATGGGCGGGGTGGACCACTTCGACCAGATGGCCCAGTATTACCCCATCCAGCGGCAGATCGTGAAATGGACCATAAAGATCACCTTCTATTTCATCCAGATGTCATTTTCAACGCGTTCACCCTGTACAAGAAGTGCTCGCGTGGGTCGGTCAGTCTGCTGGAATTTGTCGAGGAGATAGTTGACAAGCTCCTCCACTTTGATGAAGCAGAGTGGCCTACATCAGGGCACGTCATCCAACCCGACGGCCAGCAGGACCTCCAGCACTTGCGGCACCTGCACCAGCACCAGCACAGGTGCCAGCACCACTGTCTCCTGGGCCAGCACCATCTCCTGGACCAGCACCAGCACAGGTGCGAACACCACCACCTCAAGGAGCAGGACCAGCACAGGAGCCAATACCACCATTGCCTGCAGGACCACCACTGGTACCGAGACGACCATCTTCAGCAGTTGCTGGTCCGTCAAGAGAACCTGCTGCCACTGCCATGCCCAGCCCTGTGGCTGCACCTCCAGGATGACAGGACCGGGGAAGACCAGGAAGACATCCAACTAAGCATTGGAGAGTCATCAACAATAGAGTGCAGATGGATCACACACTGGGCCATCGACGGGAGAGGATCCCCAATCGGAGGAGGCTCCAGTGCGTCCTGTGTGGCCTGGCGAAGATGAGGAGGAACACAAGTCACATATGTCCTGCTTGTGATGTGCCACTTTGCGTGGGTGATTGCTTCGAACGGTATTATACTGAGCGAAGTATTCACTACTGGAGCGTACATGCACACACACACACACACACACACACTACATAATTCCTCATCTTGAAATCCCACAATGTCCTGCAAGCAGCTCAACATCCCTGGAGGAAGTGATTTTTCCAAATTTTGTTGATTTGTATATTGATGTGTTATCAATACCCCTACATTTTTCACACAAATAACCATTTTGTTCCAGATATTACACATATGACAGAAAGTGCAGCTTCATTAGCAGTAACTAGAAAAAAGAGGTAGGTTATAACACTATAAAAACAACCCTTGGAGATTTTACGGTCTGTACACTAAAAAAAAAAAAAAAAAAAAAGGCTTTGCGAGCATAGTCTTCAGGCAAAGGGGGGGGGGGAAGACTGTTTTTTTTTTTTCCGCTTGCGGTAAAACTAGGTAGCGATCAGAAGAGTAATCTAGCTTTGTTTGTCTTATTACTCAAAAACTATTGGAAGTATCGACTTCCTGTAAGAACCATGATAAAGATCAGTGAATTAAATGTATGTTCATTACCAAAATATAAGCCTTTGGGAGCATATTTTGTAGGAAAAGGCGGGGGAACAGAGTGTGTTTTTTTCTCACTTGCGGTAAAAGTAGCCAGAGGTTGGAGGAATAATCTCACTTTGTCGGCCACTTACTCAAAAACTATTGGACGTATCAGTTTCCTGTAAGAACCATGATAAAGATCATTGATGTATACGTATGTTCATTATCAAAATATAAGCCTTTGGAAGCAAGTTTTGTAGGAAAAGGCGGGGGAACAAAGTGTTTTTTTTTTTTTTTCTCGCTTGTAAAAGTAGCAAGTGCTCGGAGGAGTAATCTCACTTTGTCAGCCAATTACTCGAAAACTTTTGGACGTATCGATTTCCTGTGAGAACCATGATAAAGAGCAGTAAATCCTAAGTATGTACAGGACATAACAATGTAATATCTCTGATAAAAAGTCTTCGTTACGTAGGCAGGAAAATAGCTTTTGCTGTGCGTGCATGACGAAAGTGCAGGATGGCCTTGAGTATCCAGTAGTTTTTTTATATTTACTCGGAAACTGTGAGTCCTATCAAAAAAAGGCGGTTACCATGAGAAAGCCAATGAAATTCTACACAATATTATGAAATAAAAAACATAACGTGTGAGAGAAAAGTTTTGCAGTAGAGCTCCGTGAACAATTTTTTTTATTTTTTTTAGTGGCTTTCAGTTTTTGGCTATTTTCTCGAAAATTACAAATCGTACCAAAACCGGACACAGCTCTTTTGAAAGCTGATGAAATTCTCTATCAAAACTTTAATAACATTTTTCTGTATGATGGAAAGCATTCGAATTGTGATGTTGGAAATTGAGATTGACATTGCAAAATGTTTATTCATGGCGGGCTAATGTAGTTTTATTCATGTTCTCCTTTTTTTTTCTCTCTCTGCTTATCAGCTAGAACACACATCAACGAATAAGATGATGTAGGTTTTATGGCAGTATATTGAGGTTTGCGTGTGAAAATATGGCGAGAATACATGTTTTCAACTGCCGTGGATGACTGGCCGGGTAGCCAGTCGCGTAAAAGTGTGTGCCATGAAACCTACTGAAACTTATGTGTGCGCGAGAGGGTTAATACTACTATTACTGCTACTACTGCCACTATCACAATGATGTTTTAATGATCTTATTGGGTCTATATGGTAGTGGCAAGAATCTGTTAAAACAACTTCCACAGGAGAGGGGATTCATGGTACATAAGTATGTTCCTACCCATCGCTAGGTGCCTTTATCCTGCAAATCATCTCAATGACATCCTGCCATTAGCTATGAGTCTATCCTCCCTTAAGCTGATACCGCTCTCATGTAGATAAAGTACTTCTCGACCCTGTCCCTTCACCTCATCCTCAGCATTTTTCTCCCTCGTACTCCCTCCACCTTTACTCATACATTTACTAAAGTTGGTACGTCAACTGTGACACCCTGTGTGTGTGTGTGTGTGTGTGTGCGTATATATATATATATATATATATATATATATATATATATATATATATATATATATATATTGAGAGAGAGAGAGAGAGAGAGAGAGAGAGAGAGAGAGAGAGAGAGAGAGATTAGATAGAAAGATAGATAGATAGATAGACAAATACATACATACATAAATAATCTTGAATATATATATATATATATATATATATATATATATATATATATATATATATATATTGTTACGGAACAGGGAAAGATGATGTACACATTAAGTGAGAATACTAAGAGTCACTACTGTCCCGTAAAGGTCCAGGTTCAAAATAAAAGAGTTAGGTAAAATTACAAGTTAAAGTTTAATGCTCAAACTAACAACAAAACATTCAGGACTCATAAGGATAATGTAATGGCGAAAACGGGTTAAATATATGGTTAACTGCAATAGCCTCTATTAACACGAAATTAGCAAGAGTAAATTTACCTAAGTCAGCCCTGATAAAATGAAAATACACTGGGTAATGCTCAGTTAATGCAAGATAAATTATTACAGATACAAAATATTATCAAAAATGACTGACAAAAAGAACCTTTACATAAATCACAAAAAAAACTCACTAGGCCTAAGAATCAACCCTATGCTACACAGCACAAGAAAAAATGCAACAACAATTATACGCAAATTACACACAGCTGCTAGATGGTTGGAGACTTCTGAGCACTCACAATAATAACTGTACAGGGGAGGACAGAGATGTGAACAAAATGAGGAGCAGATCTAAGTGGCAATGATGCAGAGACTGAGCTCATTATATAGGGGCCAGCAGAGCTTGATACAACTTTTAAGAAGGACGCGCAAATGAAGCCATGGGGACAAAGAGTTGACAATCCCGCTCTGAACAACAGAAAGGACGACTTACTCTACTATAACTGTAGAAGGGGGGGACTGAGGCAGAACACGCTCGTGATCAAACAGGCAGCACACTGTGCGTTAAAATTACACAAAGGATGATGAAATCATAGGCTATGTAACACCTCCCCACAAAGAAAAAAGAAATTTACAAAGGAAATTTCTTATTACTCTAAAACAATCTGTATATGGCATTACAGAACATGCAAAAGTCTTTCCTAATGTTACAAAACATGAGATCTCCCTAGCACATTCAGTCATAGGTACTTGCCAGTATCCCTTTAACAAATCAAACTTACTTATGTACCTAGCCTTTCTGATCTTGTCTAAGCAATCTTCCACGCGAGGGAGAGGGTAAGTGTCTGTTTTGATTATCTGATTAACACGTCTGTAGTCAATGCAAAGCTGCTGTGACCCACCTGGCTTAGGGACTAGAGTGACAGAACTCCACTCGCTCTGACATGGCTCAATCATCTTGTGGTCCAACAGGTAGCCAAGCTCCTTCTGGATGAGGGGAACTTTCACTGGGTTCACACGGTAAGGAGGCAATTTAATTGGCTTTGCGTCTCCAACATCGACATCATGCATCAACACAGTGGTTCTTCCTGGAGTGGCACGGAACACTTGCGGGTACTCCTGCAGTAATGCCGAAAACTCCTGCCTTTCCTCGGGAAGTAGATGAGAAAGCTTAGTCTGGAGATCATTCATGATATCAGGATTCTTCCCCAAACTAC
Source organism: Coenobita brevimanus (assembly GCF_032717465.1). Lineage (NCBI taxonomy): Eukaryota > Metazoa > Arthropoda > Malacostraca > Decapoda > Coenobitidae > Coenobita > Coenobita brevimanus. The sequence goes on along the minus strand of NC_137003.1, from coordinate 16,469,132 downwards.
CACTCAGGCTCATGCTGCATGGGAGAGCTTCACTTGCAGACTCGGGTGGAACAGCTACAGTGCAGACTGGATTATTTTCGTCCCGCCTGTGATATAACTTTAGCATGTTGATGTGACATAGTTGCTTGTTCTTTCTACGATCTGGTGTGGCGATGACATAGTTGACATCACTGAGTTTCTTCTCCACGAAATAAGGACCACTAAACTTGGCTTGAAGAGGTTGCCCATGAACCGGTAGAAGAATCAAAACCTGATCTCCTGGCTGAAAGTGGCGTAACCTTGACTTCTTATCATAACAAGTCTTCATTTTCTCCTGAGCAGCTCCTAAATTCTCTCTCGCCAGCTGTAAAGCAGTGGACAGCCGTTCTTTGAACTTCATCACATACTCCAGCAGGTTGACGTCATCTTCCTCCGACAGCCAGCATTCCTTGAGTAACTTAAGGGGTCCTCTTACTTCATGGCCAAACAGTAGTTCAAAGGGTAAGAAGCCCAGTGATTCATTTGGAGATTCTCTTGCAGCAAACACAACGAATGGAAGACCTTTATCCCAGTCTTTCTGATGTTCCAAACAGTATTTCTTGAGCATCGATTTGAGTGTTTGATGATATCTCTCCAACGCTCCTTGGGTCTGGGGATGATAAGCTGAAGACGTGATCTGGGTGATGCCCAACTCTTTCAGAGACTGCTTGAAAACATTTGACATGAAATTACTTCCCCGGTCTGACTGTACCTCCTTGGGCAGACCAAACTTGGTGAAGAACCCTAGCATTTCCTTAACCACGTTCTTTGCTGAGATATTTCTAAGTGGAATGGCTTCAGGATAACGAGTAGCCATATCAATCAGGGTCAACACATAAGAAAATCCTGAAGAAGTCTTAGGAAGAGGGCCCACAATATCCACCAACACACGGGTGAATGGCGCTTCAAAAGGAGGAATGGGAACTAGAGGTGCAACCTTTTCGGTCTGATTACACTTCCCCACAACTTGACAGGTGTGACAATACTTACAATACCAGGAAACATCCCTGAAGATACCTGGCCAGTAAAAGTGTTTCAAAATGCGTGCCACAGTCTTCCTCACTGCAAGCAGAGTTAGCTAGACCTTTCAACTCAGGGTCAGCAACCTGCAACTCAACCAACTCTTGACGAGACAAATTATCAACACTACGGGGTACTGCCTCATCCGGTGAGTGGTCCAAATTAGCAAGAAAAGTGTCAGCTAGGATAACATCATCATCATCATTATCCTCTAAGTCACCAGTAACTTTAGACTTAGCCCTAGTGACAGCACATGCAGGGAACACATCAGGGACACCACAATCCTGGGACGCAGCCACTGGCTCACTAGACAACTGAGGAGCTGGACACACTTGACTTCCACCAATATCATTTCCAAGTAAGAAAGTTACACCTGACATTGGGAGTGTCTCAACCAACCCAACCATAACGGAACCATTAACAAAACCAGACTCTAAATTCACTCTGCACAGAGGGACAGAGAAGTAATTATTCCCTACACCTTGTAAGATTACAGTTTCATCAGAGGAATTAACATTAGAGCCTAGAACACTGGTCAGCATAAGGGATTGGCAAGCACCTGTATCACGATATATTTGAACTGATTTCCTGTCATTACTGTCCAGAGGACTGACAAAACCATCAGACAGGAAATTAGCACATGAACTCTTGAGAGTGTCACCCACGTTACTGCTCAAAAGAGGAGCTCCATCATGAGAATTTAAGTTACCCCTCAAAGCAGGTTCAGTTAACTCAGTTAAAGAATTCTGGGAACTCTCAAGAGTGGACACTAGACCAATTGACTGAATATTTAAAGACTCCTTTTTGTTCACATCACGCTGTCTCCTGAAACATTTCTCCGTAGTATGACCAAGCTTACTACAATAAGTACATTTACTTTTCTGAAATCTAGAGGTGAAGCTGGTATTTACTTCCTGAGAAACATCATCTTTATTCTCTTTCCTGTTACCTGTACTCTGAGCAGAGGCAACGTACTTACTCTCAGCTTTCCCTTTTTCTCTAGAACATCTCTTGTGAGTGAGAACATATTCATCAGCTAAAACTGCAGCATCAGACAAATTATCCATTCTTTTCTCATCAAGATATAGGCTTACATCTTTATAAATACACCTCTTGAAGTCCTCCAGCAAAATCATCTGCTTAAATTTACCAAAATCAGAATCCACATTCTTAGAATTTAACCACTGCTCTAACAGATCTTCTTTGATTTTTGCATACTCAACATGGGATTGCTTATCTTGCTTGTAAGTTGTCCTAAATTTTACTCCATAGGCTTTAGGAAAAAGCTCATAGGCCTTAAGAATCAAGCTCTTAACTACATCATAATTATCAGATTGATCCTGAGGCAAAGATGCATAAGTTACTTGAGCTTTACCGGTGAGAACAGTTTGAAGGAGTACTGGCCAATACTTTTTGGGCCAATTAAAACCTGTAGCTACCCTCTAAACCAACTGAAAATACTTTGTTAAATCAGATTCATTAAAAGGAGGGATAAGTTTAACATTTTTAGCCACATCAAAATCATCAGAGCTAGATGATCCAGTTCCACCTTGTTTCATGCGATACTCATGGTCTGCCTGAATCCTGGCAAGTTCAATTTGTGCGTGTATCTGTGCCTCCTGAATACGAGCATTTGCCTGAAATTCAGCCTCCTTAGCTTTTGCCTCCTGCAGGGCTAGCTGTAACTTAGCTAATTCAATCTGCGTTTGCTCATTTGGAAGAGTTACATTAAACAAGCTTTCATTAATCATGTCAACAATTTGATCTTTAGAATGATGAGAGCGAACAGCAATTCCCAATTTGTTGAGCAACAAGCTTAAGTTCATTCTTTGTTCTGTTCTCTACATCACACACTGTTTGCACATTTGACAAAAAATCTTTGGCTTCATCAAGTGTAGTAATAGTAGACATCCTGAATAAGTAACAGTCACAAAATATCAAGCAATATCCTTATGATAATATCCTGAATATCCTGATAAGAGGTCGCCAAATTTATGTTACGGAACAGAGAAAGATGATGTACACATTAAGTGAGAATACTAAGAGTCACTACTGTCCCGTAAAGGTCCAGGTTCAAAATAAAAAAGTTAGGTAAAATTACAAGTTAAAGTCTAATGCTCAAACTAACAACAAAACATTCAGGACTCATAAGGATAATGTAATGGCGAAAAACAGGTTAAATATATGGTTAACTGCAATAGCCTCTATTAACACGAAATTAGCAAGAGTAAATTTACCTAAGTCAGCCCTGATAAAATGAAAATACACTGGGTAATGCTCAGTTAATGCAAGATAAATTATTACAGTTACAAAATATTATCAAAAATGACTGACAAAAAGAACCTTTACATAAATCACAAAAAAAACTCACTAGGCCTAAGAATCAACCCTATGCTACACAGCACAAGAAAAAATGCAACAACAATTATACTCAAATTACACACAGCTGCTAGATGGTTGGAGACTTCCTGAGCACTCACAATAATAACTGTACAGGGGAGGACAGAGATGTGAACAAAATGAGGAGCAGATCTAAGTGGCAATGATGCAGAGACTGAGCTCATTATATAGGGGCCAGCAGAGCTTGATACAACTATTAAGAAGGACGTGCAAATGAAGCCATGGGGACAAAGAGTTGACAATCCCGCTCTGAACAACAGAAAGGACGACTTACTCTACTATAACGGTAGAAGGGGGGGACTGAGGCAGAACACGCTCGTGATCAAACAGGCAGCACACTGTGCGTTAAAATTACACAAAGGATGATGAAATCATAGGCTATGTAACAATAAATATATATATATATATATATATATATATATATATATATATATATATATATATATATATATATATATATATATATATATATATATATATATATATATATATATATATGTACATATATATTTATATCTATATCTATGTATCTATCTATCTATATAAATATATATATATATATATATATATATAGAGAGAGAGAGAGAGAGAGAGAGAGAGAGAGACATAGATAGATAGATAGATAGATAGATAGATAGATAGAGAGAAAGATATATAGATAGATAGATAGATGGATAGATAGATAGATAGAAAGATACATAGACACATAGATAGATAGATACATACATACATAATTTTATATATATATATATATATATATATATATATATATATATATATATATATATATATATTTATTTATACATAGATAGATAGATAGATAGATAGATATAATATGCGAGGAAGAACGAACCAAAGTCCGAGCCCAAATAAACGCTCCTTTCAAGAAAAAACAAAAACAATACAAGAGAGAGCCAAATTCAAGATCCATTCATTTCGAGATGCCTGGACACACTACGTTTGAAAGACTGGAGATCATAGGAAGTAGGAAATACAGACAGAGGGAAACAGTTACAGAGTTGATGTTGCATAAATGAAAGACTGAGAGTAACGGTTAACTCTTGCATTAGAGAGTTGGACAGAATGGGGATGAGCGTTTGTTGGTAGACGGGTTCTACGCGCCCGTCGTAGAGGTGGAGGGATGCAAGCAGACAGTTCAGAGGAGCAATGACCATTGAAGTAGCGATAGAAAAGAGATAAAGAGGCAACAGTGGATCGAAGAGACAGAGATTGAAGGGAGCCAGTAAGAGGAGGAGAGCTGATGCGACGAATAGCCTTTGACTCCACCCTATTGAGAAGAGCTGTATGTGGGGAGCCTCCCCACACATGAGAGTTGTACTCTAAAAAGGGGCGAATAAAACCCGTGTATAAAGTTAACAACTGTGCAGGGGTTAAGAAGGCACGGAGTCCGCTTAGCACACCTGATCTCTTGGAAACAGATTTTACAAGAGATGCAATATGATCTTTCCAAGGTAAGTCCCTAGTGAATGATATCCCAAGCATGTTCAAGAATGATGCAGGATTGAGCTGGATATTATTAAACATTAGTGGGTATTCCTGTGGAAGATTTTGACGGGTTGATGGATGTAAAAACTGAGTCTTTGATGCATTAAAAACAAAATTGTTTTTACCCCAGTCAGAGATACGAGCCAAGTCAGACATTACGTGTGCCATAGCCTCATCCCTTGTTTGTTGAAGTAACTGCTGAGATGGACGTTGTCGGAACCGAATGGAAAGGTGAAGGGTTGAATCATCAGCATACGAGTGGATAGGATTAGATGTACAGCTTAGAAGATCATTGATGAATAAAAGAAAGAGAGTTGGTGATAGGACAGAACCCTGAGGAACACCACTGTTAATAGATCTAGGAGAAGAACGATGGCCGTCTACAACAGGAGCTATAGAACGACCAGAAAGGAAGCTAGCGATGAAGGCACAGATAGAAGGATAGAAACCGTAAGAGGGCAGTTTGGAAATTGAAGATTTATGCCAGACTTAATCGAAAGCCTCTGAGATGTCAAGTGCAATGACAAAGCTTTCGCCAAAGTCCCGAAAGATGACCAGGAGTCTGAAAGGTAGGTGAGAAGATCGCTAGTGGAGTGTCCCTGACGGAACCCATACTGACGATGAGAAAGAAGGTTGTGATAGGAAAGATGCTTCAAAAATTTTCTGTTAAGAATCGACTTGAAAACTTTTGAGACACAGGATGCTAAAGCAATTGGACGATAGTTAGAGGGATGGGAATGGTCACCTTCTTTGGGACTGGCTGAATGAGAGCAAACTTCCAGCAAGAAGGAAAGGTACAAGTTAAAAGACAAAGACGAAAGAGTTTATCTTGGCAGGGTGTAAGCACAAAAGCACAGTTCTTGAGGACAACAGGAGGGACTCCATCAGGCCCATATGCCTTGTTAGTATTGAGGCCTGTGATGGCAGAAAATACATCAGCTGAAGAAACTTTAATATCACTCATGAGAAAGTCAGAGGAGGAAAGTGATGGAGGAACAGCACCGGAATCATCTAAGGTGGAATTGGAGGAGAAAGTCTGAGCAAACAGATCTGCTTTATCAGTAGAAGAAATAATTACAGAGCCATCAGAATTGAAATGAGGAGGGAAGGATGATGAGTTAAAGTTGTTAGAAAGGTTTTTGACAAGGTGCCAGAAGGAACGGGAAGAATTCGAGTTGGAGAGTTGAGAGCATTTAGTAAGGATGAAATCATTTTTAGCAGAGCGAAGAACAGACTTTGCACGATTCCGGGCAGAAACATAAACAAAGATATGATTCAGGCGTGGGTTGGCTCCGGTACGTTTTATTGGCCATCGCCTTGTTGCGAATGGCATTAGAACAAGCATGATTAAACCAAGGCTTTCTTGCATTGGTCAAAGGATATGAGAAAGGAACGTATGCTTCCATGCCCGAGAGAATAACCTCCGTAATGCGCAAGGCACACTCAGATGGCTCTCGGTCATGGAAGCAATAATCATTCCAGGGAAAATCAAAGAAGTACTGCCTGAGGGCCTCCCAATCCGCGGCTCCAAAATGCCACAGGCGACGTCTCTTCCGAGGGTCCACAGGCCATACCGGAGTGATAGGACACGTTAAGGTAACAAGGTTATGATCGGAGGAGATATACTCGTATATCTACCTATCTATCCATCAATCATTCAATCTATCTATCTATCTATCTATCTATATCTATTTATCTATCTATCTATCTATCTATCTTTATTTCTCTCTCTCTCTCTCTCTCTCTCTCTCTATTTTTATATATATATATATATATATATATATATATATATATATACTCGTATATCTCCATTTATCTATCTTTCTACATCTATCTATCTATCTATTTGTATATATATATATATATATATATATATATATATATATTGTATATTGACAGGTTGATAGACTATATATATATATATATATATATATATATATATATATATATGAGCTGAATGACAGACTAACATAAGTGCTAAGAGAATCAGCGGAGGTAGTAGGAAAACCTAATACAACCAAAGCCAAGAAATATTCAGAAAAGACACTCGAGCTTATGAAAAAACGAAAAGAAATGAAAGTACAAACAAAGACGAAATAGAACGAACGGAATTATAGAAGCTTATCAACAAAAGACAGAGGAAAGAAAAAAGAAAGAAACATCGATCAGATCAAAGAAACCATCAATAATGGAAAAAGTCTGAAACAGGTCCGAAGTAAAATGGTGCGAGGAAAGCAACAAATGACATCTCTGAAAGAAAAAAAAAAAAAAAAATGGTGAAATCATTAAATGCAGAGAAAAGATGGTGAAGAGAGTTGAAGAATTTTACAAAGAACTGTATGCATCAAAGACAGTAGTACCATCAGCTAACTTTTCAGTTGACACAAGTGAAATACCTGAGGTAACACCAGACGAAGTAAACATTGGTTTTAAAAATAAGGAAAGAGGGAAGGCTCCGCGGGGAAGATGGAGCAGTAACTTTTTTACTGATGGATGCAGGAGTAGAAGTACAAAATAGGCTTGCTCACTTATATACCCACTGTATAAAACAAAAAAGATCACAAAACATGGTGTAATGCAATAGTTATTTACCTCTACAAAAAGGTGACTTAACAGATCTTAGTAACTATTGACCCATTAGCTTATTATCAGTCATTTACAAACACTTCTTCGACTATCTTACTTCTACGATGGAACACATTCTATCCATTTCTCCTTTCTCTGAAATCTCCATTCTTGGAGATTTCAATGTTCATCACCACCTTTGGCTCTCCTCTCCTTTCACGGATCCACCTGGTGAACAAGCCTACATCTTTTCTATCCTTAATGACCTAGAGCAGCTTGTACAGCACCCCACCCGTATCCCTGACCGCCTTGGAGAGAGCTCCAACATACTTGACCTCTTCCTCACAACTAATCCTTCTGCTTACTCTGTTAATCTTTTCTCTCCGTTGGGCTCCTCCGATCACAATCTTATTACCTTAACCTGTCCTATCACTCCGGTACGGCCTGTGGACCCTCCAGAGAAACGTCGTCTGTGGCATTTTGGAGCCGCGGACTGGGAAGCCCTCAGGCAGTACTTCTTTGATTTTCCCTGGAATGATTATTCCTTCCATGGCCGTGAGCCATCTGAGTGTGCCTTGTGCATTACGGAGGTTATTCTCTCGGGCATAGAAGCATACATTCCTTTCTCATATCCTTTGACTAATGCAAGAAAGCCTTGGTTTAATCATGCTTGTTCTAATGCTGTCCGCAACAAGGAGAGGGCCTACAAAAGGTACCGGAGCCAACCCACCCCTGAATCACATCATCTTTACGTTTCTTCCCGGAATCGTGCTAAGTCTGTTCTTCGCTCTGCTAAAAATAATTTCATCCATACTAAATGCTCTCAACTCTCCGACTCGAATTCTTCCCGCTCCTTCTGGCATCTTGCCAAAAATCTTTCTAACAACTTTACCTCATCATCCTTCCCTCCTCTTTTCTACTCTGATGGTTCTGTAGTTATTTCTTCTACTGATAAAGCAGATCTCTTCGCACAGACTTTCTCCTCCAATTCTACCTTAGACGATTCTGGTGCTGTTCCTCCATCACTTCCCCCCTCTGACTTCCTCATGGCTGACATTAAAATTTCTTCAGTTGATGTATTTTCTGCCATCACTGGCCTCAGTAGTAACAAGGCATATGGGCCTGATGGGGTCCCTCCTGTTGTTCTCAAGAACTGTGCTTCTGTGCTTACACCCTGCCTAGGCAAACTCTTTCGCCTTTGTCTGTCAACTTGTACCTTTCCTTCTTGCTGGAAGTTTGCTCTCATTCAGCCAGTCCCAAAGAAGGGTGACCACTCCCAACCCTCCAACTATCGTCCAATTGCTTTAACGTCCTGTATTTCAAAGTTTTCGAGTCAATTCTTAATAGAAAAATTTTAAGGCATCTTTCCTATCACAACCTTCTTTCCGATCGTCAGTATGGGTTCCGTCAGGGACGCTCCACTGGCGATCTTCTCACCTACCTTTCAGACTCCTGGTCATCCTCCTTTCGGGACTTTGGCGAAAGCTTTGCCATTGCACTTGACATCTCAAAGGCTTTCGATCGAGTCTGGCATAAATCTTTAATTTCCAAACTGCCCTCCTACGGTTTCTATCCTTCTATCTGTGCCTTCATCGCTAGCTTCCTTTCTGGTCGTTCTATAGCCGCTGTTGTAGACGGCCATCGTTCTTCTCCTAGATCTATCAACAGTGGTGTTCCTCAGGGCTCTGTCCTATCACCAACTCTCTTCCTTTTATTCATCAATGATCTTCTTAGCTGTACATCTAACCCTATCCACTCATACGCTGACGACTCCACCCTTCACCTTTCCATTCGGTTCCCGCAACGCCCATCTCAACAGTTACTTCAACAAGCAAGGGATGAGGCTGTGGCACACCTAATGTCTGATTTGGCTCGTATCTCTGACTGGGGTAAAAATAATATGGTTGTCTTTAATGCATCTAAGACTCAGTTCTTACACCTATCAACCCGACAAAATCTTCCACAGGTATACCCACTAATGTTTAATAATATTCAGCTTAATCCTGCATCATCCTTGAACATGCTTGGGGTTTCATTTACTCGGGACTTATCTTGGAAAGCTCATATTACATCTCTTGTAAAATCTGCTTCCAAGAGATTGGGTGTGCTAAGCCGACTCCGCTCTTTCTTTACCCCTGCACAATTGTTGACTCTATACAGGGGTTTTATCCGCCCCTGTGTGGAGTACAACTCTCATGTGTGGGGAGGCTCCCCACATACAGCTTTTCTGAATAGGGTGGAGTCAAAGGCTTTTCGTCTCATTAACTCTCCTCCTCTTACTGACTCCCTTCAACCTCGGTCTCTTCGCCGCACTGTTGCATCTTTATCTCTTTTCTATCGCTACTTTAATGGTCACTGCTCCTCTGAACTGTCTGCTTGCATTCCTCCACCTCTACGACGGGCGTGTAGCACCCGTCTGGCAGCAAACTTTCATCCTTTTTCTGTCCAACTCTCTAATGCAAGAGTTAACCGTTACTCCAAGTCTTTCATTTATGCAACAGGTCAGCTCTGGAACTGTCTCCCTCTGTCTGTATTTCCTGCTGCCTATGATCTCCAGTCTTTCAAATGCAGTGTGTCCAGGCATCTCAAAATGATCGGATCTTGAATTTGGCTCTATATTGTATTTTATTTTTCTCTTGGAGGGAACTGTTTTACTGCGAGCTCATGGCCTTTGGTTCCTTCTTCCTCGCATAAAAAAAAAAAATAAAAAATAAAAACTTCACGAAAGTCCTTACGAACAGAATAACAATTTTGGAGGAAAACCAACCTCGTGAACAGTCCGGATTCCGAAGTGGGTATTCGACCACTGATCATCTACAGACAATGAAGCAGCTAAATGAGAAAACTACAGAATATAACAAACCACTGTGCTTAGGATTTGTTGATTACAAAAAGGCTTTTGATTGAGTGGAGCACACAGCAATTATAAATTCATTGCGAGAACAAGGAGTGAATGAGAACATTGTAAAATTGCTCGAAAACATATATACAGAGGGAACTGCTACAGTTAAATTACATAAGGACTCGGAAAAAATTAAGATTGAGAAGGGCGTGTGTCAGGGAGATACAGTTTCACCCAAATTATATACAGCATGCCTAGAAAGTATTTTCAGAAAGCTAGACTGGGAAAACAAAGGAGTGAACATAGATGGAGAAAAGCAAAACCATTTAAGATTTGCAGATGACATTGTCCTAATATCAGAAACAGCGGAGGCATTGCAAGAAATGTTAAATGACCTGAACAGAGAAAGTCAGAAAGTAGGACTAAAGATGAACCACAGTAAAACTAAAGCAATGTTTAATCCACAAACACCAAAGATTAAGCGACGAAATTCTTGAAGAAGTTGTGGAGTACAACTACTTGGGCAAATACTAAAATTAACGAAAGATCATGACAGCAAAATAAAAAGACGAATTAACAATTAGATGGAAAGCTTTCGGTAAACATACAGACATTATGAAAGTAGCTTGCCAGTTTGTATGAAACGAAAAGTATATAACGAATATATAATTCCAGCTATGACGTATGTTTGTGAGACCAGGCAACTGACAAAATCAATGGGAAATAAATTAATCCGTTCTCAGAGAGCAATGGAAAGGTCAATGTTGGGAATATCTTTAAGAGACAGGGAAAGATCAACTTGGGTGAGAGAGCAGACTAAAGTCAAATATATTATAGAAGGTATTAAGAACAGAAAGGGAGGTGGGCAGGCCATACAGGAAGAATAAGGGATAACCGATGGAGCAAGATGCTGTCAGACTGGACACAAAGAAATTGTAAGCGTAGGAGAAAAAGGCCAGACAGGAGATGGAGAGATGAGATAGAGAAATTTGCAGGGAAAACGTGGCAAAGATTGGCTCAGTCAAGGAATTCGTGGAAAAGGTTGGGGAGGCCTTTGTTCAGCTGTGGACTAGGTATGAGGTGCTACCCAAAAGTTCCAGGAATTTGAGCAGAGGGAGCCATCCGTTTTTGCCTTTTGCCATTAGGAGGAGTCAGCAGTACCCCTTGTGCATCAGAGTGTCCCTGGCCATGTCTGTGAGCGGACGTGTTGTTGAGCTATGCTTACTATTGTAACGTGGTGTGTAGGTGGTTTGACAGACCAATGGCACAGCAATATCAAGTTGATGTTGATCGTTTTCTTCAGTATCCAAGGGAGTGTTGACAAGGGATTCATCCCATCCGGTCAGTCTGTCATCGGAAAGTTTTACTGTGGAGTTTTGCAGCGTCTGAGGGAGAACATCTGCCACAAACGTCCAGAACGGTGGAAAAACAAGGACTGGGTACTGCATCATGACAACACCCCCGCCCACACATCAATTGTTGTCCGGCAGTTCCTGGCTTCCACTAACACGGTAGTCATTCCCGACCCACACTGTTCTCCTGACCTTGCCCCCTGCGACTTGTTTCCTGTTTCCCAAACTGAAATTATGACTGAAAGGGAATCGATTTGACTCGACTGAGGAGATCCAGACAGAATCGCAGGAGGTGCTCAAGACCGTCACACCTGAAGCCTTCCATGGATGCACAGACTCGTAGAATAAATGCTAGGACCACCGCATACGTGCCCAAGGGGACTACTTGGAAGGTGACAGTGAGAACTAGGAGGTAAGGTAACTTATATTCCTACAGTATTCAAATTACCAGAACATTTGGGTAGCACCTCATAAGTTGGTGTAGCCAGGAAGGATATTTTTGGGGAGGCTTATGAGGTTGAAAGCTATGGCACATTCTCCTTTATTGATTCCCGTATGTATAGTTTCTATTTGCCACATAATATTTCAATGATCTTCTTGGAGTTTCTTCAGGAGTTCCGCAAACGATAGCTACATTTCGAAACTATCTTCTTCCATCTTCAGGCTGTATCTGATGGTTCTTTTTTTTATTTTGATTATGGCTTTATGGCCATTGCCCACTGTAAGGGGAAATAGGCCAAATAAGATGTTGAAGGGTAACACTTCATTGCCACACCAGCACTGCACATGACGGCGATTCTGAGGGGCCAGACGTGGAGGCAACATATGGTAGAAGGCTCGTAGATTGGCCAGACGCACCTCCTCCTCCCTGACAAACAAGATGGGTCAGATTCTCACCCAGGTCGGCAGCCCAGAGCAGTTCGTAGAGGTTGGAGTAAATCGTGGCTCCAAGCTGGTACAACCGGATGTGGGTGTCAAGGGCCAGGAAGTGTCGGTAGGACATGTCCAGCTGATCCTTCTGGTCCATGATGGTAGGGCGAGATGGGTTGCCCTCCATTGCCGGAGGAGGGGAGGACTCATTGACCTCCACTTCGGCCGAGGAGCTGGTCAACACATCCTCGGCCATGGAGACGGAGGAAGAAGAGTCCCGCCCCTCCTTGGTCTCTGACAGTGGATGGTGAATTTCTGCCGTGGTCTTTGCCGTGTCCATGTCTGGAGCCGGGTCAGTGATTGGGGTGGCACTCCTGTTGAGAGGAGCCGCCAGCCCCAGCCTCTTCCACAATGTTGTGAGGGAGGCAGTAGGTTGCTGATGCTGGGTACGGTGCTCCCGTCAGTGAGAAACAGTGTACATAATGGGTGAAGCACTCAGGGATGATAAGGAGAGGCAGTCTGTTCTCCTCAAAGATCTTGGGTAGAAGAATGTGCAGAGCCCCTTTGTCACCCCCTCAAAAAGCTTTTGCCATCATGATGCACATCTCCATGACAGTGCTCATCTCCCCAGGACTCACAGGATCCCTGGCCTGGCATCCCCGGGCCGTGAGACGTCACCATGCATGGGCAGAACCCTGCACGGCCACACTTCCTGGTCCAGTAACATTCCGAGCCTCAGGACCTTTAGGAGTCCCAAGGAGACTAAACTCAACTGTCTCTCCATCCCCACGGGAGCGTTGGAGGTGCTGTAGGTTTGATTTAACGACAGCCTGGTGGGCACATAAACATCAGTGCCAGTATCCTGGCACTTGATGAAGCCATACTCCGCCCTGACATTAAACTAAACCACAGTCCCTCTGATCTTCTGGGCCGCATGAGACTGTGGTCTACTGGATGCTCCCCTCAACACATCGCAGGCAATAGCAGGAGATGTGTCAACCATGGCTGTCGGTCATCCTCTCTCTCTCTCCCTCTCTATCGGGACCTGAAGGTTTTGTCGTGGGTGGCTGCTTATATATGATACAGGTGAATCATGCGGAGACAGGTGGGTGGAGCTGATCAGCTAGCTGATGGCTCTTTGGCTGTTTCATTGGTTAAGCTTATGTGGAGTTTTCATCATAGTAGGACTTGAAAATCTTCGACTTGTGTGTTTATTGTAGGTTGTTTTTTGATAATGTACAGTACATTGCCTCTAGAAACAGGAGCCGGTGAGGGTCTTATTTCCTGTCTATTATTTTGATGATTTCATGCAAGTCTTGTGTCAGGCGGGATGTGTGTAGGGTGGCGTAGTGGTTCTTCATGGTCCCATTCTGCAGGTGACAGGTGAGGCACCTCGATAGTCTGGTCCATGTCATTCCAATGTATGAGTGAGGTTTGCACTCCTCACTGTTGCAGTTAGGCTGGTAAATGACATGGTCCTCCTGAAGGGGCGTCTTGGTCATGCTGAGTCGGTTACAAAGCAGAAGGTGGGCTGTTCTCTTTGTTTTATAGATGATGAGGGCAATGTGTTGTTCCAGGTTTGTAGGGTGTACATTTCTGTATACAATGTCCTTGATGATCTTCTCATCTGTCTTGTAGCCTGTAGACATGTGGATTCTCTAGTATATCTTGATGTGTTCATCGGTTGTGGGTGTAGTGGTGTTTTGGTGAGTATACCATTTGTCCATGTGTCTCGTAAGTATGTCAGTGTCAGTGTAGCCATTGTTAATGAAGACTTGAGTTAAGTGATCTACTTCCTGGTGGTCATCTTTCCAGAAAGGGCTGTCCTTATGTAGGCTGATGGTGGAGATCAGGTAACGTCTGCCGCACTCACTATCTCCATCCAGGCAGTCCTTTGTTCGTGGGCTTAGTGAATATTGTAGTCTTGAATCCTACGTTGTGTTTAGTGAAGAGTATGTCAAGGAATGGGAGGCTTCCGTCGTTGGCATTTTCATAGATGAAGTTAAGTCCAGAGACATCGTTGAAGCCCTGTCTGAGGTCCTGGAGCTCCTGAAGGTCCTTGATACGAACGAAGATGTCGTCGACATAGCAGCAGTACAGGCAGGGGTGGCTAGTATCTAGGAGTTTCGATTCGATGGTCCTCACGTAGAAATTAGCGAACAGGACTCCGAGGGGAATGCCCATTGCTACACCGTCGATCTGTTTCTGACCACTTGGGCAAGTGAAAGGGGCTTCTTTCGTGCAGAGCTCCAGCACATTCTTCAAGGCCTTCTCTGGGATGTCGAGGGGCTTGGTGTCTTTTGCAGCGGTATACACGGTCGAGCATGTAGTCAATCGTCTTGTCTACAGGAACTACAATCTTAGAGCCTGTCCTGTCAATATGGTGATCAGTGGATGCTTTGTGCTGAAACGAACATAAATACGGTGTAGAAGCAGCTGCACAGAGTAGTGGTTTATTGCAGAACAAAGCATTCATTAATTACCATACTGACTGGGTAGGCTCTAAGATTCTAGCAAGATTGAAAAGCTTTGATAAAAAAAAAAAATGTAATAGAATCTTGCCTAATTTCTGGCACATATAAAATGAATGTAAACATGAGCTATGGTCATTCTAAGTTTGATAAATTTAAAAGTTAACTAAATTAATTTAAAAGCAATACCCCTCAGACTAACAACTGATTGTATCCTTGTCTTCTGGTTGTACAGTCACGCCTGTGTGGGACACACCGAACATTAATCCTATATGTTCTTAAGTTAAGCAGCAGTATTTACCCCCTTTTGTCAGGTGCATCCCCAAGGAAAAACATCAGGTACCTGTTGTTTTGTGTGTCGCTCATTTTAATTTCAGGTCGTCCTTTGTTCTATGTGCCACTCCCTGGTGTGTGTATAAAAGACCTCTATCCTTTTCGTCTTTGTATGACGCTTGAGATGTAAGATACGAAGGTACTCATTGTCGCAACTTTCATTTCTCCTGTGGTTATTTTGTATATCTGTCTGTCTATCTATCTGTCTATCTATTTTTTCTCTCTCTCTTTATGTATATATATATATATATATATATATATATATATATATATATATATATATATATATATGCAGATGTATATTATAAGAAATATGTGTTTGTATGAATGTATGTGAACGAGGGGGGTCCCCAAGTTTCCTGGAATAGTTAAAAAAAAAATTCGTTACAAAGCTTAAAAAAAATCAATTTAGTTCCCTTCAAAGTACTCCCCTTGAGAAACTCTTCACTAGTGACAGCGCACTTCCCATTCCTGGAAACATTTCCTATACTCGTCTTTTGTCACATTGTCTGGAATTCCCTGCGTTTTTTTTTTTTTCCTATTTTGTAAATTTTTCTGTATTTCAGGTAAAGCTTAATGTTGGCGAAGAAGGAAAAATCACAGGGAGCGAGATCTGGAGAATACGGGGAGTGCCGAGCAACAGCGACGTTGTTTTTGGCCAAAAAATGCCGAAACAACAACGTGGTGTGATTGGACGTTGTCATGATGTGATAACCATATCTGGATGCGCCACTTCTCTTGACGTTTGTGCCTGATGCTTTCCCGTAGACGCCTTAACACAATAATGTAAAACTACTGGTTCACAGTCTGTCCATGGAGAAGAAATTCTCTATGGAGAACTCCTTCATTGGTAAGAAAAAATCAGCATTGTCCTGATTTGACCTGACCTGATGTGCTTTTTCCAGTCTTGGAGATATCGGTGTCTTCTACTGACTGAATTGCTGCTTGGTTTCGGGGTCATACCTGTAAATCCAGGTCTCGTCACCCGTAATGACATTTGAAAGAAGTTCTGGGTCATTTCTCAGCTGTTCCTCCAAGTTCTAACACACGTTTTGCTTTCTCATCTCCTGCTAGAAGACATGAAACGAATTTTGTTGACTCCGTACATGCCAAGATCTTGTCAAAATCCGTAGGACTGACTGCCAAGAAATATCCGTCGTCTCTACTAGTTCGTCAATAATGCGACGACGATCTTCCAAAATTGCCAGTCGAATTTTCTCGATTTTCTCATCTATTTGAGAGATCGAGGGACTGCTAAAATAAGAACAGTCTTCAACTAGTCTTTAACTGACATGTTGCCTTCTTAAAATCCGCGCACCATTTGCACTTTTTTTTTTTTTTTTTTAGTCTCTTCCTCAAATATTGTCATTGCCTAAGCCGCGGTTTTCCCAAGAAAAAAAAAAAAAAAAAAGCACACCCATTACTCATTCAAATCTGCCATAGTGGTTTCAAGATGAAAACCACAGAAGTCACTCGCGCAAAAAAAAAAAAAAAAAAAAAAAAAAAGCCAGAAATACGGACTCAACCCTCCCAGTGAGATACCACGTGGAGAGTGATTCAACAGACTACATGCAATTGGTGCATACTGCTGCAACGAGGAACTACTTGTTTTTCTTGCACTATCGATCTATTCCGGGAGTTTTGGGAGTCCACCCTCGTAAATCACTCGGTCTGTTAATCCATCAATAATATTGAAATCTAACACACCCCGTCCATAGTTCCGTAGATACACTGTTATGAAATTATTGAATACGAAGGCTCTCCCATTGTCATTCAGGTAAGTCATCCCAATATCTCCTAAAACGACCCTGGCTGTTTGTGTCTTGCGAATGATTTTCGGACAAGAGGTTCTTCGCTTATGCAGAGTTTAGCATCTTTAGTGAAGCCATATCACACAACACTGGACCACACAATACCACACGAAATCAAGCTCATACAGCAGACCCCACTAAACACCTAAGGTATTATAATTAAAGAAAGGCTCTGAGGGTATAGAATTTTGTACTTATGTAGTTGTACTCACTATAATAAAGATTTAAGGACCGAGATTAATCATTCTTACTTACCTCACTTCACTTCATCATTATCAAACAGCATTTAGGATCGTAAGATGATCTAAACATCTGTTCTCACCTTAGTGATAAGGACATTGGCGAGTTCGTGCACTCTCTCCTCCAACCTCAGACCTTACCAACCATGTTTCCATGGTGGTTGCAAGAATAACAGTTACACGTCAGCCAGCTGAAAGCGTTCAGATAGAATATGGCCATAATGTAAAGTATTAATATTTATCTTCCTTAGTCGCCCATCTGCTATGAAACCAAAATATTTGTTTTTATTTTAATCGCCCTGTATATCAAAAGTTCAGTACTCGTATCTGTCACTGCAACTTGATTCCTTCATGTGCTTGTCATCCACCGTTGTTAAAACTACTTAACAGACGCTAGTAGATTAGCAGTGGAATTTTAGTTAGCATGGGTGAAAGTCTCCATCGATCACATATGTGCACCGAACTTCATTCTTTAGTTGCACACTGCTTGCCCTTACATTTCAGTAATACATTAGGCATCTAGACTCGTTCTTTCAGAGAAAATGTGAACTAAAGAAATACATAGATCATTTTGAGGTTATTGAAGATATTGTGGTGAACGATATTATTTCAGAGTTGAAACCGGACCATCATTTTCCATCTATGATCGGTCAGTCTGCTCTCCTTTCTTGTGGCACACATGAACCTTACATTGAAATACTTTTGAATAACAAAGCCTAACCTTCATAAATTTCAGTCCACCATTACGATAGGATTTTAAAAGGGTCTTTGTAGTATTAACAAAGAGACTGCTTGTGGTAAGGTGTTGAAAAAAAAGTATGTATAACTGTGATAAATAGTACCGGGAAATGTGGAAGATCAAGAAGAAGGTAGATTTTCTAAGTGAATGTGGGAATCAATGAAATGTGGAAGCTGTAGAAGTTGAATCTTTGATAAGGGATTAGAGAGATGGATAAACAATGTATCGAGATGCGAGTAGTATATATTTCTCCGTTGGTACTCACTCACTTTTTTTTCCTTTTCATATACGAACTTTTGTTTCTTCCAATCATTATGAAGCACATTATATTGAGATGATGCCTATTTCACTTAGCGCACTAGAGATAATCCTCGTATCTTTTGCTCTTTCTCATGTATTACCAAGAAAAGCAAGACGATGAAGAAGATGGGGCTGAAACATTCTCTTTCTTATATTGTTTCGTTATCTTTTCACGTAAGTTTCCATTCATTAACCCGCCCCATCCCGTCGACGTATGGGTACGTTGCAACGATTTGCATTTGCCAGTCCTGGTGACGTACCAGTACATTGTGCAATTGCAAGGTTCCTAATTTGCACAATTTTCAATTTTCACGTGTGATTTTTCGTATGTATATACGGGACACCTTCCTCTATTCCTCTACAAGATGCCAAGCAGGGACAGTGCCTTACACTGCATAACCTCCCCCCTCCCCCCCTCATGCCATTGTCTTGGCAAAGGACCTGTTACCAGTGACCTGGCTAGTAAAGATATTCAGGGCCAGAGTGATTCTCCAATCGATGACAATGTGGAGGACAATGTTTACGTAGCATTAGAAGAAGAAACAGCCAGAAATAATGATCAGGTAATGTGGCAAAAAAAGGTCAGGTATGGTGATTAGTTAGTGAGTGAAACAATGCTTATAATGCCTTTATTACTGCTTGAAAACCAATATACTCTCATACTACATATACATTCGTACCAAGTAAATAAATAAATACCGTTTATGAGTGGATAAAATAGTTACCCTCCCATAGAACTCGTTTTCTTTGGTGCCAGCATGTTAGAAAACCCAGTCAGGTAAGGAGGAACTCCTACCTGGATTGGGTACTTTAAACCTCAGGTGAGCGATTTCTCTATGAATTTTCGATGTTTTTCACCAAAAGCGAAGGTTTTAGCCAAAAAATTTTTTTTCGAAAATACCTCGGGACTGGGGGATGTCGGAGGTGCGGAAAATCTCGGGACGTGACGGGTTAATACATCCTTATGTGAACCACTCGGGGAGTCGATATAGTTGCCCAATATTTTGGGCCAAACAATCATTCTGCGAGCCACAGGCCTGAACATTCACGACCTCAGCACTAATTTTCGTTGTCCGTGCTGCATTTATGCAAATGACTTCTAATTCCGGATTTGTGCATTGGTATTACTGGTCTTTTTCCCATTCCCCGGTTTGCTGTGGGTGGGGAACGAAAGGCTTGTTTTCATCAGGAAGAGGAGGAGGATGAAGGAAATTAAGCAAAAAGCGCTCATACAGAAAACTGTTGTTACATCCCTGTCCCAAAATGCCACAGGCTCCAACAGCAGTAGTATAGCATAGAAAGGACATTGCTCAGTGAGTTGTTCTTCCTATGGTCACCCTTTTCCAAGTGCAACAACAAGATCAGGTCAAGCATGGTAAATAAACACTGGTTTCTCAAGTTCGCCGGTCTTTATTCACCAAGTAATTACACTCAGTGCTTGCCAACTACACTTCACTGTTTTCACAAGTACTGGAGCTATACAATCATCACTAGGCAGCACTGACACTGAACTGCGCTGAGACTAAAAACTAAAATGAGACTGACTCCCCTGGGCTTTTCCACCTCCTTTACCAACCTTCCAACTTCTCCAAAATTCTAATACACTGTCGAAGGAGCAACAGTTACCAATCAGAGACATTCCAATACACCAATCATGTATGAGACAGCCCTAGCATGTATTCAACATGGAAGGTGGGTGTTAGCGCCGATGTGGTGACATGTGGAGATGTAGGAGGACTACTGGGCCTTGAGATAGGTCACTGCCCCCGAGAAATAGGCCTCGAAGCCTTTGCCCAGAGTCGGACACATAGGAAAAAAATGTCAGAGACATTCAAAATACCCCCCGAGTTTTCCTACACTACGTAACACTCCAAACCATTTACTATACAAACTGATATAAAATTACATAATTTAACAAACAATCACATTAATAAAACATAATAGAGAGAAAAGCACAAAATGTAATGACTTTACAAATTGCCTCAGCTCACAAATAGCAGTCTAAATGGCAACTTTGACTCGTAAATGAAAAATACAAGAACTTTACTGAGAACCTTCCGTACTTCCTATCTAGGAAATCTCTCTTCTCAACACAGCCCACTCCCTAGTCGTCCCCACAAAACTACTCAATACCTACAAGCATAATCATTAATCCTAATGAAACATCTAATTATACACAAAGTAATACTTCAACTTATCAGGTCTTCTCCTATGCCGCTTCCAACGACGTCCCTGCTTCTCCACATAGTCCACTCCTGGAAAGACTTGGCCCTCTCCCTGGTTCATTTCTTCTCTTGGGAAACAGTCATTATCCTCTCATGCTTCAGCTCCTCGATCCTCCTCAACATCATCGGCTATGGGTGTGCACGATTCCTTGGAGACGTCCCAGCTATACTGTCCTGGACCAAGGCACTGCCAAAGGTGATTTACGTGCGCCACCTTTGGATGAGACTTCCCATCTCCCCGAATCTGGTACGTCATGTTTGACAAGTGGTCCATCACAGTGCAGGGCCCATCCCATTGGCTCTGCAGCTTCGGTGACTGTCCTTTCTTCCCCTGAGGATAGTACAGCCAAACTCTGTCACCATCCTTGAAGCTCACCTCATTTGCCTTGGCATCATATTTGTGCTTCATCATTTTGCCTGAAAACTTCAGAGCCTCTAGAATGATGTACCTCAGCCAGTCTCTCCTAAAGTTGCTTCGCATAGCTGGAGGTGTCCGTAGGCAGCTCTTCACCAAGTAGTCTTCCCACTAACATATCAATTGGCAATCATAATTTGTGACCCAACATCAGTTTTGCAAGCGTGTAGCCGGTAGACTCATGGGATGATGACTGATAAGCCATCAGCAATGCAGGTAATTTCTGGTCGAATTCCCTTTGTCCCTCTACACAATACTTGGCCAGTTCATGTTCCAGGGTCCAGCCTGGTCTGCTTGATCCACAGTAACTTGCAGCACTCACGGAACACAGCAGACTCGAAGTTTCTACCAGGGTCTGAATTTAGCTCTTGTGGCATCTCAGAATGACAGAAAAACTGGTCTACCAACAGCAACAGTCCCAGCCTCTTGACTGGGGACGGCATAGGCTTCTGGCCACTTTGTGAAGTAGTCCATGGCAACACATATATTGGTTTCCTCTACCAGTGAGTGGCAGAGATCCAGCAATATCCACCGCGACTTTTTACATTGGTGCACCCACTTGGTACAGCCAAAGCGGGGTGCAACCACGTTTCTTGGGTCCCTCCTTGGCTCAGCATACATCACAGGCCTGACACCACTCTTCAACATCCTGCCACATGCCAGTCCAGTTGAACCTTTGTCACAGCCAACTTAAAGTTTTCGACACTTCCAGGTGCTCACTAGTGATCTTCTTATGGGACTCATCCAAGATCTTAGACATCATTTTTTTTCAGAACCATCAGTTGCCAATACCTGCTGGGACCACCGGGTGTCTCCCACTGATGTTCCAGTAGTCCGTTGTTCAAATGAAGAAGGTCCCATTGACTCCAGTAGCTCTTAGTTGCAGGGCTGAACCTGGAAATCTCTTCCCAAGATGGTTGCACTGTACTCTGCTGCAGCCACTATAGCATTGTAAATCTACATCCTCCATCTTCACGTTCTTCAGGTCTTCTTCATCTGACGCTGGCCCCTGTCACTGCAGTATGCATTTCTTGCTATGATCTTCTCTCACACTACAGTAAGATCTCTCATCTAATGAGTAATAGGTACCAAAAAAACACTCGTTAGATGCGAATTTGTTAGATGCAAATATATAAACATATGGAGAAAATTATACTAGGTAAAAAAATTGGACCGAAACCCTATTTTGACCCTATTTTCACTCATTATGTAAGTTACTGGCATTAATTTAAGTCATATAATCATACACAGTGATATGTAATCTAAAATAAAGAAGAAATAATGTGGATAACTCACCCATGAATGATGAATAAGGTACATGGGTAAGACGAAAGGTGGTATCCGAGGCGGGAAGGGAGGCTACTGGGATGCTCCTCCTCCCTCCTCCTCACCAACGCCACCACCACCACCACCCTCCTCCCTCCTCTCGCTCTCCACTGCCTCTTGCGATACCTCCCTGAGTTTTGTTATCATTTCATCTGCATTCTTTTCCTTCCCAACAAATCCAGAAAAGTCATCAGGAATGTCACCAAGAAGATTCTCTATGTTCTCATCATCATCACTCACAGACTCATGTCCTTCATTTCCATCGAGATTTGCCACAACTTCCCCAAGCTCACGGCGTTTGTTTAAATATTCGGTGACAACTGTTTGTCTTCTTTCATTCACTTTCTTTGCATAGGTTTCACTGAGCTCCTGGTTTAGTTTCTATACCAAAGGTAACATCTTTCCCACCCACAGAGACTCTGATGCGCCAGTAACATGCAGAAACTCTTCCATTTGTGCCAGATCGGTAATCTTTCTAGACATGTAGCCAGCCATAACATTTGTTTTTTTTTCTTCTTTGCTTTCCTTTTCTTCTGCCATCAACTCAAGCGCTGCATCTTCCACCATCTCTTCAGCCAATGACGTCACGCACTCAGCCAAGGTGGCGGCAGATTTGAACCGCACGCCCAGGATTTTTTTTGTTAGATTCAAAACTTCCTCATTAGATACAAATATGGGTAGAGGTCCAATAGTGTCGTTAGATGCGAATTCGTTAGATGTGAACTCGTTAGATGCGAGATCACACTGTACACTGCTTGCAATCTGGGTCACAATGCCGATGACTCAGGCTGTCAGCATAGCCATGTACTTGCCCAGGATGGTGCTGCAGCTTATAGGTGTACTGGTTCAGCATCCGAAGCCAGCGTGCTAGATGTCCTTCCTGATTCTACCCTGGAATGGCAACCTGGGTCCAAAAAAGCCCAGCAGAAGTGCATAAAACCACATTTTTAGCCTGCGCACAGCGTTGGGAAGCAATATTCCAGTTCTCGGTCTGCATACACTTTAGTAGAGCAAGTGCCTTAATGGTAAGCAGATGTGTAGTGCTCCCTCTCTCACTGTCTCGCCATGCCAGCACTCATGGTTGCCATTTTGAACCCACTGCACCAAGTAAGTACTTATTTTGTCTTACGTGACACTTTAGTATGTGTTGTCATACTGACCAGTGTATTATAGATTGTGAATGAGACTAATAGGCAACTTAGCCAGAACCTTGGGCTACATGACCAAGCAGGTGCCACTGCCCGGTTTTGCCACATTTCTCCACAGGAAGATTTTTTTAATAATGTGCTTCTCTTTTTTTGTTTTCTTGATTTTGTTTTCTTGGTTTCGGCTGGAAGTTATAGGTATTTACAAATTAATATAATTATCATTGTTTGGTACCTACCTATAATTTCCCATGTTTACCTTTATGATCCACTTACCTGTTATATGATGATATACTTACATGTTATATATGATGATATGCTTACATGGTATATATGATGATATACCTACTTGTTATATATGATGATATACTTACCTGTTATTAACTGTCCTGCTTATTGATGCACTTACCTTTCAGTACCTGCAGAGGCTGATGCTATACTTCCCCTTTATTATCTGTGTTGGCTAATGTTGTACTTACCTGTTATTACCTGTGGTGGCTGATAACTAACAACTTCCTTTCTCTTTTGTAGAGATATGGGCTCAAGACTGTGATGGTTTGTGATGTCAATACCCACTGTGTAATGCCATGCCTTACCTGGGCAAGGGGACGGTGGAACTACCTAAGGGAAGGATGTGTGGGGAGTACTTCACGGTGGAACTGACAAGGGACGACACACGTCGAGGAAGAACCGTCACTACTGACGACTGGTTCTCGTCCCTACCCTTGGCCTTGTCACTCTGGGAGGCATGAATTGAGTTCGTAGGTGCCATCAAACGCAAGCCTTACCTGCCAAGAGATGTACTGAACATGAGGATGGATGTAGGAAGTCTGTGGCTCTTTACAACTATGAGAAGGAAGTGACGCTAATCTGCCACCAAGCCAACAAGACAAAGAAGGTCCAACTCCTGAGCACAATCCACCATCGGCCTACCGTGATTAAGGTCAAAACAGATGCCAGATGTTTTACAATACTACTAAGGGAGGCGAGGACACCATTGACCAGTTCTGCAGCAGCACCTCCTGCAGTCAGAAGACACTTTGGTGGCCACTGTGCTTCTTCTATGGCAGGGTGAACTTGGCTGTTACAAATGCCCACATCATCCACTCACACAAGTCAGGCAAAGAGGCCATGAGGAGGATGAATTCTAGCCTACGGTTGGCAGAGGAGCTGCGTCAGCCGTGGGGCACTCAACGTCTCCAGTCCCTCACACTGTCACGGGAGTTGAGGTTCCTTACTAGGGGCACATTTGGTGTGAGGAGCCAGCACCTGCCTGAGGAATCTCCAGCAGACGAACCCAGGAGGCAGAAACGGTGTTATCGCTGCCCCCGAGCCACGAACAGCAGGACCCAGTTTACCTGTGTGACGTGCCACCAACCCCTCTGTAACAGCCAGAAGAACGAAGTCTGTGTGACCTGCTTCCAATAAAGGCAAGAGTCCAAACGCATTTTTTCTGGTTGGCAATGGTTTATTGTATAATCTTGGTCAGTTCTGTGGTTATTCAATGCACTTTGGCTGTGCTATTAATATTTTTCCTAAGGATTTCCAGAAAAAATCTGGCCCCCCTTAACAGTTATGACAATATAACGTACCCTATTTTCTTTTTTTCACAGCTCTGCTCCTGTTGGAACAAACATTCCAACTCCTCACCACCAGAGACATCCATCCCCCTAGTCCACAACCTCCAAAACCCAAGTGCCTCGGTCTTTGTTGAGTACCTATTTTTTTTTTTTTTAACATTTTTTTTAGTGCACTAATATTTTGACTAGATCTTCAATAAATAGAAACAATCACTGTTGTTTTATTATCATCTAACATAATGTTAAGGAATGCTTGAGGTGGTTATAGCGACCAATTAACTGAGACTCCATAAGTTTTTTTTTTTTTTTTGTCAAATATTTAATTAGCAGTTCCATTATTGGTACCACCCCACCAGGCAAGTCAAGATTTTTTAGGCTACTTTCCAGGGTTAATGTCTTCAGCCACTTCAGTGCTGCATGGTCCGTCCTGGTGATGAAGTAGGACTCATACAAGTAGGGATGGAAGAAATCAAGGCTCAAGGATTATCATCACAACCAATAGCTGCTTCCGAGTCAAACAATAGTTCCGCTCTGTTGGGCTGAGCTTCTTGCTGTAATTTGCTTCCACATACTCCTTGTTATCCTTCTTCTGCAACTGGACTCCGCCAATACCTTGGTCACTAGCATCACAGCCCAGAGTGAATGGCTAAACTCTGATCTGGGTATGACAACACTGAACAGTTTGCCAACGCATGCTTGAGTTCATCGAAAGCCTTTTGTTTCACTGCAGTCCACATAAACTTCTGCCTCTTCCCCAACAACTTGTGCAGAGGTGCTGCGATCATTGCAAAGTCCTTGACGAAAATGCCGATAGTAGATACACAAGCCCAGGAAACTCCACAGTTCCTTCACACAAGTTGGAACTGGCCAGTTTCTCACCGGCTAGTTTTTCACAGCTGCCAACTTCTCCAAATCAGTACGGACGCCGACCTCGCCTACAATGTGTCCTAGGTACTTCACATCCTTCTGGAACAAGTAGCACTTCTTGGAGTTTAGCTTGAGGTGTGCTGGTCGGATCCTGTTGAACACCTCTGACAACCTCTCCAATTTCTGGTCAAAATTCCATCCAAACACATTTACATCATAGAGATAGATGATAGCTGTCTGCCAGTGTAGGTCATCCAGTCATCTATCCATGAGACGCCCAAAAGTAGCCAGGGTGTTACATAGGCCAATGGCATCACTTTGAACTGCCATAAACCACGCCTGTACGAAAAGTCTGTTTTCTCCTTGTCCTTCTCTGCAACCTTGACCTGGTGATATCTTGCTTTCATGTCCAGGATGGAGAACCACTTGGCACCTGACAGAGCATCCAGTGTGTCATCAATTCTTGGCAAGGGGTACGTATCCTTCACTGTCATTTCATTCAGTGATTGATAATCCACACACCACCTCAATGTGCCATCCTTCTTCCTTGCCAGAACAACTCCTGATACCCAAGGACTGCTGGATTTTTCTATCACTCCTTGATTTTGGACATTCTCCATCACCTTCTCCATTTCTGGGCGTTATGTTGGCGCCATCCTATGAGCTGGCTGTTTAATTGGGCGGTGATCCTCGGTGTCAATACAATTCTCTATCACATCTGTGAATCGCAGGTTTAGGTCTCCAGTGGAAAAGACATCAGCAAACTGTACTTGCAGTTGCCTTAACTGCAGCACTTGTGAGTCATCCATGCACTAGCAACTCCTTGAAAACAGGTCTTGTTAGTGGTCTGGCAGATTCCCATCTTCTTTGACTACACTCATTTTACAGGTCCTCCACTGATGCCACTCGGGGTCCACCGCCTGGCACAGTCCAGCAATTTCTCCCTTCTTGATCTCCTATGGCTCTCGAGAGAAATTGGCCACAACAACTGGCTCTTCACCTGCACCTGTTTCCGCCAAATTTCTCCCCGTCATCACTCTGGCCTTCAACCTGCATCGTACATCAGGCTCCACTACCCCTAGACAGCTGTCAAAAGAGCCACTCCCCTTGCACTGGTGCAGTAGTTCTGATCTGTAGTGTGGCACGCCCTCACCTTGCCAACAGAACTGGTACAGTCACTCATAAAAGAAACGGACCCCCCTTGGCCAAAGCTACAGTATCTCATCGCAGTCCAAGTCTGGTAACACTGTGGCCGACGTTGGGGGGATTGTTAGGGGGTCAGAGGCGGTGTAGGAGGGTGGGAGGCGGGTCTACACGACTTGCTGCTCAGATCATGTTTCATTTCATGTAATACATGATTGAACACAAGAGGGGATCATAGTTAAATAAATAACGTTACATTAACATTTGTAATTAAAGACTGTTGTAACTCCACTTATCTGAGAACAAATTACATATACTCTGATAAGATACAAACGTTAAATCCCTATGATCCACACCGATACGAGAGTTAAATGGACTACTGGTAGGCCTGGTGATAGCTCACTTGAATCTCTTGGCATGCCATCACTGGAAGATTATTTCAGATGGTATATTACATTAAAATATATGCACTAAGCAATGCAACATATATAATATGAACATTATGTATCAGCGATCTAACCAAACTATGTTTAATGTGACTAAACCATTCATATGCATACTCGACCATATTTTCGGTCAGAGCTGTGAGAGTCGTCGAAGTCGATGAGAAATGCTGAAGTGCCTAGGTCGGCAGTATCTTCTCATATCATACGTTGCGAGGTAAGGAAGTGTGGAGGTGGTGGAAAACTTCTGCTACACCTGCCCCAATCTGTCTGCCTTAGCTGGACTTATTCAGTGTTTCATGAAAACAGAGAGTAATCCAGCGTGCTCTCCCAGACATTTTTCATTTACTATCTGCACTACCCTTACATACACACTGCACATCACTAAACTTTACTGAAAATATTAGGGAGTGAACCAAGGTCACCTTGGACCATAAATTCCCCACCGGTGGCCCTTCCTTTATGGGGAAGTCTTCATTTGCGGGAGCTTTTATGCTCTTGTTCTTCCTTCTGAGAAATACATAATAATGTTACTCTTAATATGGCTTTGCACTACCATTTAAGGTCTCAACTTATTTTAGTGGGCAACATAATGAAATAAATAGGTTGAATGTATTTATTATTTTTATTGATATTACTATTTACAGTATCGGAAAATACCATAGTCATGCCGACACTAACATATGCATCCAAGACCTGGACTAGGAACAGGGCACAACAGTCTAGAATACTGCAGTGGAAATGGCTATCTTAGAGGGTCATGTGGCTTGACGAGATGGGATGGGGTGAGGAGTGAGAGTGTCTGTGAGAGACGTGGCTTGAGTGAGACGGGAATTGACATTGAGTGTGGGGTGGTGGAGAGGGCGAAGTGTAATAAGCAGAGGTGGTTTGGACATGTGGAGAGAACGCAAGATGGGGAGTTTGCAAGGAAAGTGTATAGGAGTGAAGTCGAGGGTCCTGGTGCGAGGGGCAGACCTCCAGTCAATTGGGTGAACAGGGTGGAGGAGTATATATGTGAGGGATTGACTGATTGATTGATTGATTGCAAATAATTAAAATCTGGCGGCGCAACTGCCAGGGTTATATGCCGCCAGACGACAAAGTAAAAGACACAGCAAAATAAAAAGTGCATATTCATATTAGAGTTAAAATATGTTAGTAGGAATAAAACACTGAAAATAATAAAAGAATAGTTTATAAAATATCAATTACTTATAAAAGTGGAGGGAGGCCCGCCTCCTGAAGAAAACTAAAAACATCACAAAAATCGCTAGAGGCATCACCAAGCATCGAGGACAAACAGTAGGCACCATCTGTCCCCTTATGCCTATGGTGGAATCTCTGACGTTGGTTCCCCAGACTCGGACACTCGACCAGCAAGTGACAGACAGTAACTGGAACAAGGAAGTCATCACAGTACGGCTGAGATTCACCACTCATCAGGAACCCATGTGTAAGCCGTGAATGCCCAATGTGAAGCTAGTAAGAGCCACCTCCAATCGCCGAGACGGAGAGGGAAGAACCCTTGGCACAACCACTCTCTGAAAGATTTCTTTTAGTTTATTGTAAGAGACAACATCCCAGTGTCTCTCCCAACACATACGAATTGCATACCGCAAGTAAGGTGTTACATCAGAAGCAAGAAGTGGGTAGTCGGTTGGGGGCTGTTGAGAAGAAGCAGCTTTAGCTAAAGTATCTGCCCTCTCATTTCCCACCACACCAACATGTGCGGGTACCCAGCAGAAGTCTACTCAGCGGCCACGACGGCCAAGACGAAAAAGCCACTCTAAAATTGATAAAACCAATGGATGGGATGCATTAAAAGACTCCAGTGCAGACAGAGCACTAAGCGAGTCACTAAAAATCACAAAAAAGGATTGGGGGAGAGTAAAAATAATTTTAACACCATATAAAATTGCAATTAGTTCCGCTGTATACACTGAAGTAATGCCAGGAAGGCTACCGCCCCTACTAAAGGATGGGAAGACAACACCAAATTCTACTCCAGTATCAGTCTTAGACCTGTCAGTATAGACGGGGACAGAACCCTCATGAATGGAGGCATGTTCTAAAAAGAGAGACAGGGACACATGAGAGGGAAGTGAGCCCTTTTTTTCAACAAAGGACCTACAGAAAGTAATGCGAGGAAGCAGCCAAGAACCCACCCTTGGGATCCAATGTGGACAAATTGCCAGTCTCGGAACAGAGAGGGCTAACATAACAGACTGGACCCTGTAACCAAATGGCTTTGGGAGATTAGGACGGGTGTCAAAAACAGAAGATTGGGAATCCTGGGAGACGATGGCACAAAAAATTGAGTCTGGAATGCGGTGAAGATGATACCAACACCTCATCATTAGCAACTGGTGTCGCAAATCCAAGGGGAGTACACCAGCATCCATCAATAAACTCGAAATCTGGGATGATCTGAATGTCCCAGTTGCAAGACGCACACCAGTGTGATGCACAGAATTTAACAACCGGAGATGTGCATCTGTTGCAGAGGAGTAGACTTCACACCCATATTCAAGTTTAGGAAGAATAAGAGACCTATGCAAGAGGAAGAGGGTCTGACGGTCAGCACCCCCAAGAGGTATGAGCTAAAACCCTGAAAAGACTCAAAGCTTTGAGACAAGCCCCCTTAACAGAACGAATATGAGGAATAGGGTGGATCGTTTTTAAGGGGATTTTAACTTTTTTTCAGAAAGTGAAAATGGAGAGTGTTATTTCTTTGGGAATTGGCCTAAAAAGCACTCCTGTGAAATTTCAAAAATATTGTTCAATATTTTCAGGTGTCCCAAAGCATTAGTATTTTCATTTTATAGCAAAATGTTGCATTTTCTTCATATTTTTACCTATACGTTCCAAATGGTTTTGTTAACTGCATGTGGGTAGAATACTTGTTTGCACATTGGTTCATAAACAATGCCTATGATATCTCAATGTGTTTGTCATTTTTTTACGGGCCCCAAAATAGTTATGAGGGAAAATTTCACAAACAAATAACTTTATTTAGTTTTTTTCTGTAATATGATATATGATACACAACAGCCTTTTGTTTACTCTAATTTCAGGTAATCATAAGACATGAAAGTTTGTTGCTGCTCTAATTCTAGCTCTTATTTGCAATTTAGCTGTCTTAGTAAATTTCAATTAATGAGAAATTAGAGTAACCCAGAACTCACCACGTGGAGGTAGCTGTTATGGAGTTCTACCCTAGCCCAACCCAACCACCCTACCTTATGAAGGCTATTTACTATGGTATATACTGTTTTTTTAGTCATAATATGGCATGCGTTTGCATGAAGTCGGGACCTGATCCAGCCATCTCTGCTCTCAGGGTCACAAACTGCCAAAGATGCCTCTGTCACAAGTTTAAGGACTCTTTCAACTGCTTGGGTATGATTTGGGAATTTTTCATGTTCATAGAATTTTCCTGTTGTGATGTTGCCAGTAATGTCAGCATCTGAAAGGTGCATTGTCATGGGAGGTTCTGTTAGTTTAGTATTTTGCCAGTCAATCATTTCTGTATAATCTTGACAGTGAAACTTGTGTGTTGGAATTATGAACTGCCGTACAACACCTTCTTGGACATCCTTTCTGGCTTTTAGGATACGCCGCCATCCAGACTAATGCAATACTTCCTTCTCATCTTGAATCATTGCAAGCAACAGGTTCTCTGGGTGTGCAAAGTAAGCATTCCGCTATTGATGATAATATACCACTTTTTACAAGTTGTTGGGGCACCTGAAGTATTTTATATTTTAGATCAATTTTCTTTTTAGGGCATATAATACACCAAAAGGCACACAGTAAACATTACCAGTAATATGTATAAGGCTTCTAAAAATATATATAATATACATCAAATACTATTTTCTGATTAAGATACTCTTGACTTGGGGCACCTGTTAATATTTTCTGATTGTCATAAGATTTTGCACACTTAATATTGGCATCATTACGCAAAATAATAGCATACCCCACTCTAAAGTTTCACATTTTATTTTTTTTGATCCACCCTAATGAGGAACCCAGGTTAGTCGTCTATCAAGCAGAAGACCCAGAAACCACGTCTCTTCCACACAGGATACTCTCCTACCATAGAGATACAAGTCAGGGTCTGGGTGAACCCCTTGAAGACGACAAAAATGCATAGCCACTGTCTTTGTTGAAGAAAAATGGAAACCGCGAGTTTCTGCCCAGTCAGAAATTCGATTGAGAGCCAGCTGCAATTTCCTCTCTATCAAAGACATTCTAGATGCGGTGAAGGAAATCGGGAGGTCATCGACTTAAAGTGATCCTCGTACACCATCAGAAAGTACACTAGTGACATTGTTAATGGCTACAGCAAACAGAGTATCACTAAGGATACTCCCCTGTGGTATTATGATTTGTAATTATAATATGTCATTTTATGACAGTGGTACTCCATCTTCTAGTGCTCGGGCAGTAGAAAGCACTCCTCCCACTTGCACCCTTAAAATTCTATTCGATAAAAAATGTTGAATAAAAATGGGCAAGCGTCCACGAAGACCAAACTCATGAAGAGAGAGTAAAATACCATGATGCCAGGCAGTGTCATATGCCTTCTCCAGATCGAAGAAGACCGTGACCTGGTGTTGGTTAGTGGAGAAAGCCTCAGTGACAGAAGATTCCAAGGACAGTAGTGCATCAGTGGTAGATCGCATTTTTCGAAAACCATACTGGGCAGGGGATAAGAAGTCATCTCTCTCTAAAAACCATACAAGCCTAACATTGACCATCTTTTCCAAAATTTTGCTTATGCAAGATGTCAAAGAAATAGGCCGATAATTCGTCGCCTGTAAGTGGTCTTTACCTGGTTTGGGGATGGGGATAACTACAGCAACACCCCAACAAGCCGGAAACTCCCCAGAACACCAGATCTTATTAAACAGTGAAAGCAAAATCAGCAGGGACTCATCAGACAGGTGGCGTAAAAATGCATAAGGAATATCATCATAACAGGAGAGGAATCATGGCCCTGCGACAGAGCCGCCTGGAGTTCAGAAACTGAAAATGGAACATTGTAAGGCTCTCCTCCAACAGAGGCAAAACTGAGACCACGAGACTCCAGGCGCCGACGGTGGCAAGCCGAAGGCGTATCTGCATCCTTCTGTGACACAATGGCAAAATGATCAGCAAGCAACTCTGCAACAGCAAATGGATCAGCCACAGTTTCACCTGTTGCAGATAAAACAGGAGGGGAGGGAACAGTAAATTTTCCTGAAATTTTCCTTACCTGGTTCCACACCTGGGTGATGGAAGTCCTCGAATTAATGGAGGAAACATAACGCTTCCAGGATGAATGCCTGGCCTCTTTTAAAATCCGCCTCATATGAGCTCATGCCCTCTGATAAGCCACCAAAAACTGAGGATCCCCACGGTGATGACGAAGTTGAGAGAAGGCGACTCATTTGGCTCTCACTGCGGAACTGGACTCTGAGTTCCACCATGGGACCGGACGTTTAGGGAACTGACCCTTCATTTTTGGAATAGATAACAGGGCTGCTGAGTGCAACACGGTATTGAAATATGACACAGCCTCAGTAAGACAGCCAAACTCGTTGACAGAAAGGGAAATGGAACTTAATTCCCTGAAACGTGGCCAGTCAGCCTTATCCAGAAGCCAGCGAGGAAGACGTGGCTGAGGTCCACCAGCACTAGCTGTTAAAAATAACGGAAAATGGTCGCTGCCATATAGGTCTGGCAACACATCCCAGGTAAAATCTAAAACAGCATCAGCTGAGCATAAAGACAAATCAATGGCAGTAGAAGTTCCAGTCTGACTCTGGAAATAAGTCATTTTATTGGTACTGAAAATGCCTAACTCCTCATCTTCCACTAAAGAGGCCAGCATTACAATCCGAGGGCTGGCCTTACTGCTTCCCCATAGCGGATGGTGACCATTCATATCTCCTAGTAACAGAAAGGGAGAAGGAAAGTCATGAATAAGGCATTCCAGATCAGCCCTTTCAATAGTAGCACTAGGAGGAAGATAAAGACTGCAAACTGTATACTGCTGGTGTAAAAACATCCGGACAGCGACAGCCTGCAGGGGAGTGGAGATGTCCAGATGACAGTAAGCAATATCCTTGCGAAGGGAGATAGCAGCACCTCCATGATAACCTTGGCCCGGCACAGGATCAGAATAAAAGGCATGGTAGCCAGAAGGACCGGAAGGAACAGTATCACCTACCATGGTCTCCTGGATGCACATGCACAGAGGAGTAAATTGAGAAACAAGATGACACAGTTCCTCATAGTTGGCACGTAAACCCCGACAGTTCCACTGGATGATGGAACCCATAATGGAGGAAATGATTAAGTGCGGGACTGTACACCTGACAAGCGAGCGGGTTTGGATTTATGCTTATGAAGACCCTTCATAGGAGCCTGCCCAGCACCAGAAACCAGTATCCTCTGTCTAACATCTGAAGACAAACGTGAGGATGTGGAAGTAAGTTTTACAACACTCCTTCTTGGAGTGGGCATACCAGTTTGTTTGGAAGGTGGCCTGGGGGCTGTCTTTGGAAGTGTAGGACGGCCATTGCCCCACCAGAAGCCCCAGAAGCGGAAGTAGAGTCCACAGGACTCGGATCATTTGAGGAGGACATCCTATGCTTTAGATCTGAAGCACCAGCAAGTTGTGCAACATCCCCAGGTGGGGACCGGACCTGCGGTGAACCATCAGCTTCAGATGTCCCCTGGCTAGATTCATCAGCCTGCGGGGCAGAGGAAACAGGAGAGGGGTCGACACAAGGGTTGACAACAGAGACCTTAAGTGGCTGGTCTTCATGCTCAGAGGACTCTGACAAACAACGGTGACGTTGCCAGGTACAGATGGAGCCTCAGTCATACTGGGTAAGACAGGAGAAGGAGTCCGGTCAACGTGGACATCTGCCACCACCACAGAAGTGTGCAAGTCATCAGCCACCGCAGTGGGGGCGGAAACAGTTGGAGTAGCGGTCGGGGAAACATCATTCTCACAATCAGTACTAATCATGTGGACAGCTTCCTGTAAATCACGAATTGAAGGAGTGGGTACTGGAATGGTTCGAGGCTGCCTCTGAGATACAGGGCGACGCACTGATGTTCCAGAATGGACAGAAGCATAAGTAGCCCCAGGCTGAAAGAAGAGAGTCTGGGCTCTCCTTTTAGCTTCAGGAAGTGAAACCCTCTCACATGTACGAGTGGACAAAATCTCCTTTTCCAGGCAGTATCTTGGACAATGTTTTGAGGAGACAGCATGAGGACCTCCACAGTGATAGCATTGAAGGGGTCCTTTACAATCACTGGTATGGCTTGGTCCTCCACACGAGACACAAACACCAGGAAGGCCAGCCTGTGTATGATGACAAAATTTGCTGACATGTCCATACCCCTGACAGTGGAAACACCGTCTTGGGGTGGGCACATACGGCTTCACCGGAAGTGACAGCCAAGCCAGCCTCACAGAAGTAGGTAGGGTCAACTTGTTGAAAGTCAAGAAGAGGGTCGGAGTTGGGGTGGTCAGGACACCATCAATTTTTTTCTGTAGTCGCTCAACACATATCACACAAAAAGAACTCAGCTCCTCCAACAGCCGTGCCTCTGAGTATCGAAGGAGGTCATGGGAAAAAATCACTCCTCTGCACCTGTTAAAAGTAGCATGGGGAGCACAGTCAACTGCAGCATCAGAAACAGAAGTCAGCGCCTGTAATCGAGAGCTCTCCTCTGGGGAGGACACCTCAATAAGGATGTTTTCATCCCCTTGGGAACAGATCTAAGGTTCCCTGCCGCAAGCTGAGACAATGGCACGGTGCAGATCAAATATGTCAAAATCCAGCATTGTCCCTTTCATAGAAGGTTTCATAACCAGATACTTTGCATATTTTTCCGGCACCTTATCGTCTGAGACGAACCCCAGAGCCAAATCAACCCGACGGGATCTCCTCCTATTCCCAGTTGAATGCTGGGGCAGAGAAGGAGAGTCCCTAGGGGCCTGAAAAGGCTAAGGAGTGGCAACGAGGGAGCTACATTCTGAAAAATGTCCAGGGACAGATGCAGTGTCATCACCAGATGTATTTTTAACGGCAGCCATGAAAACAAACAAAAACTTCATTCCCCCATCCCTCCACCCACCATGGAGCCCAACAAGGGGAGGTCATATGCCAGGGATAAATACCACTGGTGACCCCCAGGTAGCAGGAGAGTATATGCAGGTAACCACCAGGGGACCGGGCAAGGGTGACTCCAGGACGTCAGGAGCCACCAGGCCCCCCAGTGCCTACTTGACCCTGGCCAATGCATGACCAGCCGATTGACCTGGTCGGGCCCAACCAGGCTGCCCGTCTAGCCAGAATAAGGGACCAAAGAGGTGTATTGCTAGCTGCAGGGCACATCGTGCAGCATCGCTCAACCCCTAGGATTCCCGTCTCCCAGCATTACGAGACGCCACGCACGGCAAACACGTGGGGAGGCGATGGTCCTGTCCTAGATGGCA
Source organism: Coenobita brevimanus (assembly GCF_032717465.1). Classification (NCBI taxonomy): domain Eukaryota; kingdom Metazoa; phylum Arthropoda; class Malacostraca; order Decapoda; family Coenobitidae; genus Coenobita; species Coenobita brevimanus. The sequence goes on along the minus strand of NC_137003.1, from coordinate 16,433,016 downwards.
AAAGGGCAGGGACTAGCATCACCAGCAGGCCTCCTCCACCAGTGATGTAGGGGGTGCTTGGTCCACGAGACTGACAAATGCCGAACCCTACAATGGTAGGCACGCCTCCAAAGTAGATGGCACTGCCAACCACGCTTCAAGCCCCGCCACCACGTCAAGGTGACCCCCTGCAGCAGGGGTATGTGAGGGAGAGAGGTGTGAGAGGAGTGGGGGGGGGGGCTTTATCGACTAAGGAACAGGGAGAGATGAGACTCTTCTGCCGTGGCCACTCCCTTGGAGGGAGTTCCCGGAGGGAGTGAGGCGTCAGAGCTACAAATAGATAGATAGATACTTAAGTATATAACCATTGCTATTTTGCAGAATGAACCAGCCTGGAAGAGTGCAGCACGAAAGAGCACAAAGACCTACAGGATGTGCTGATTGACCCAAAGTTATCACAAAACGTGGTGCTATCATAGGTATGCGAGATGCTGGCATGTCTATAAAAGCCATTGGCCGGGAAACAGGATCAAGTATAAACACCGTGAGAAGGTGAATACTTTGTTGGGATGAGGGGGCATCCTTACTACCCACCCTAGAAGTGGTCGTCCACGAATATTAGCTCCAGAAAATGATCAATGCATTGGAAATGTTGTGTTACAAAGGCCTCACACATCAGCTGTTGACGTCACTCAGGAATTAGACCTACCATGCCATCCGAAAACAACGAGATGGCATGTGAATGAGGCAGGCATTTACTGTTCCGTCTCTGCTAGAAAGGAAGCAATGTCTGTGGAACACAAGACTGCATGACTTGCATTTGCCAGACGTTATACACAAGAGGCATATGACGCAGAATTTTGGTGTAATTTGGACGGATGAAAGTCCTTCTCGACATCTGCTCCCAAGGCTCGTGTATGTTGGCGAATACCAAACACAAGATATGCGAAAGAAAACATTCAGGAGCAGCGCACGATTGGCCGCAGTAGTGTTTCTTTTCACGGATGGATGTGGGCAGAAGGACTTGAGGATCTCACACCCATTGAGGGTAACCTTACAGCGGCGAAATATGTCGATATTCTGAATGGAATGTTACAATCTATTCGTGAGAGGGTAATTGCAGCTCCAGCCCCTACTAGATTTGTCCATGATAGATCACCAATTCATATGAGCCAAGTGGTAAGGCAATGGTTCGGAGAATATCCAGAATTTGAAGTTACAGAATGGCCAAGCAAGGGTTGTGATATCAATGTTAGAGAATGTTTGGGCAATGATGGTCAGGACATGGGATATCCGGGATAAGAGGAACAGAGAAAATATCATAAATCATGCCATGGCAGAATGGGAGAATATAAGACATATTTCAAACTATTGTCAGCATCTGGTAGATTCTGTTCCTAGTAGGTTACACGCAATCATACAAGCTAATGGAGGGTGGGCGAAATATTAGGTGCTTGGACATTTAATAATTAGATAACTGCAGGAGTCTAAAAACAGTATGCTACTAATGGTCATGATATAAAGTAAATCGTATACTGCTGTAAAGGGAAGTAACGTGTTTTTTGTTTGTTGTTTATGTTATGTTTACTATGTTACAAATACTGTATACACCTAACATATGTTATTCACTAATTGATGCTGTTCATAATGAACCGCTATGAAAATAATTAATCACATTATTTCTGTTTATAGATAATAGAACACCATATTTTTTTTCTACGATATTAGGATTATAATCCGTAAATTTGATATAGTCCTAAATAAACTAATAATGTAAATCGATATTATTTTCCTCTGTCCACTCATTCCTGCTGTATCATACACACAAATTACACAACCATGTGGAATGATAATGCCATCAGTGTGACTGATATGAGTGGGTAAGTTGTAACCATTTAAAACACATATATAATCCTCCTTAAAGACAATTTAAAGGTTTTAAGTGGATAAATAGTTGCAATGTTAGGTGGGTAGTAAGGCTGCTTTTATCGTACGATATTTTGAGAAATCAGTCCATGGATTAAAAATATCTAATTATACGAACCCCTTGGGTTCGATTTAGTTATGACGAAATGAATCATGATCTGAGCAGTAAGTCGTGTAGACCCGCCTCCCACCCTCCTACACCGCCTCTGACCCCCTAACAATCCACCCAGACGTGCCACAGTGTTATCAGACTCGAATTGCCACGAGATACTGCAGCTCCGGCCAAGGGGGGGTCCGTTTCTTTTTATGAGTGACTGTACATCTCACTGCCATGACATGAACCAACTCTCCTTGAACCTTCAGGTTCATGGACCAGAAGTCCAGATCACATACCATGGACATCAGATAGTCCAGACCAAAAAGGCAAGCATCCTCCAGCTTGGCTACATAGACTGGAAGCATGGCCACCTGCCCTGCCATTTCAGTTTGGACATTCAAGGGTTCCCTCAGTTCACCCCTGTACCCATTTACACCACACAGTGATTCTGATGACTCAGGCAGATACCGATGATGTAACACATCAGGCCCCACAAAACTCTGCTCTGAGGCTGATTCAGTTACCAGGGAACACTTCTTGCTGTCTATTCTTTCGTCTACTTGCACATTGTCAACCGCAGTTCTCCTGCAGTTTCCAAGCATGGGGCTACTTGGGAAAAACCGGCTGGTGGTTGCCCCTTAACACCAGCCTCCACTAGTTTCCCGCTTGTTTCTGGTCTTCTGCAGCCTTGTTCTTATCCTCGTTTTTCTCGTTTGGACACTCTGAACTGAAGTGTCCCACCTCACCATATGTCCAACACCCCCTTTTTGTTTTACAATCAGAGATTTCCTTGCACTGCTCTGTACTTGCTCCTTTTTCCATTTACAACAATTTTCCTTCTTGTGTCCCGGCTTCCTGCAGAACCAGCAACCTCCTCCGGTCTTCTGTTTTCTCCTCCACTTGTGGCAGTCCTCTTTCCTAAGTCCTGGCTTTTAACAGTACTAGCAACTTCCTTCAAATTTTCACATACCTGCACCTTTCTTGCCTTGAATCCTGCACTACGATCTGCCTGAAAAGTGGATGTACTGAATTTGATGTAGGAGTCAAGTTCCAGATCCTTGCTAGTGCTTTTTGCTTGCTTTTGGGTTTGTCTGCTTCACTTGCACTTTCAACTCAACATTCAGAAAAGCGTCGATGAACTGGTCCCTCAGAGGAATAGCCAACAAGTTAGTGTTTCCAGGGTATGCCTTGTGTGCCATATTCTTCAGGTCATGAGTAAGTTGCTGGAGAGGTTCACATCGAGCCCATACATGGGTCCAGAATCTTGCCCTGTAAACCTCAGTCTGGTACATGGTCCCATATCTGCACTTCAGCATTTCTACTAGGGATTGATAACTGTTCCTCTCCTCCACTGACATCTGCCCAAGGATCTCATTGCAGCACCCTTAAGGATAGTAGCAAGCTCCACTGCCCTCTGCCTATCAACTCAACCATTCTGATCAGTGAATAACTCAAAATGCGCATAGTAAGCTTACCAGGATACTTTGCCATCAAATTCCTGAGGTTTCTTTTTAATTGCACCCCCATTATAGCCATACACTTCTCAGGTTTCGGATCTAAAAATTGGACCATCATAATTAAGTCCAGGACTCAAAATTCCTGCATTCTAATTATTCTACCCCGTAATGCTACCTTTATATGCTTGTGATTATTCAAGATTCACCATACACTGTCCTCTTTTTTTTTTTTTTTTTTTTTTTCATTTTCTTCCTGTACTAATCTCAGCCTCAGCAGTGCAAGATTTCTCTACAACCTCAATTCTCTCTCTAATTATCTTTAACTGTTCGTCTACGTGCTTAAACTGGTCTTTAAGATGCTATCTGCACTCCATCATGTTATTGCTTACCTCATACTTCTGTTATAGCTCAGCATATACTTCCTCCTTCAGCTGTTGTTGTTCTTTCTTCATTTCCCACATGAAAGTGTCTAGCTGTCCCTGCATCCTGAGTCATTACTCTATCTGTTGCTCCTGTAACGTCTCCTGAAGCCATTCGTACTGCTTATTCTCTTCTTCACTTAATGCATCTAGTTGTTCACTTTGTTCTTGTAGTTGTTTTCTGAATTCTTTCTGTCCATCACTTTGTGTTTGTAGTTGTTCACTTTGTGCTTGTAGTTGTTCATTGAGTTCTTTCTGTCTGTCACTTTTTGCTTGTAAGTGTTCAGTTTGTGCCTGTAGTTGTTCACTGAGTTCTTTCTTGAGCTCTTTCTGTCCTGAAATTTGTGCTCATAGTTGTTCACTTTGTGCTAATTGAAACTTCAAGATTACAGCCAGAGATGCCTCTTCCTGCCTAGCTTGGTCTCTTATCTGTACACCTTCTGCCTCGATGTTGAAGCACTTTTCGGTCCCACTGCTGACACCACTGTTACATACCCGACCCACACTGCCACAGGCTCCAACAGCAGTAGTTCAATATAGGATGTTGCCCAGTGAACAGTTCTTCCTATGGTCAACCGTTTAGTATGGAAGAACTTGTTTGGCTCAGGCATGGTAAATAAACACTCGCTTCTCAAGTTTGTGGTCGTAATTCACTAAATAACTACACTTAACCCATGGATTGCGAGCCACAGCCCAGGCTGGGTAGTGTCACATTGCGAGCCACAGCCCAGGCTGGGTAGTGTCACATTGCGAGCTACAGCTCAGGCTGTGCTGGCCGTGCATTACTGTACACAACTCAACCCCTACACAAACTTATGCATGGCACTACGCAAAGACGGAGAAAGAGAGAGATTTTTTTTTCTTTTCAACAGATGATACCCCGGATGTTTATCTTCAAGTCTGCAATAAACAAAACCCCCCAAAAAATATTTTGATTTTTAAAATTTCATCACTAATCCCATACGTAAACTTATGCATAGCCCTAAGCAAAGAATGAGAGAGATGTTTTTTTCTTTTAACCAGATGATGCCCTGGATGTTTATCTTCAAGTTTAAAATAAACAAGAAAAATATATTTTTCCATCATTTTTTGCGTACCATGGGGTGGCATGAAAAAAAGCTAATTGTGCAATCCACGGGTTAGCACTTGCCAACTACACTTAACTGTTTTCACAAGTACCGGAGCTATACAATCTTCACTAGGTTGCAGTGACACTGAACTACACTGAAACTAAAAATTGAAACGAAACTGACTCCCCTAGGCACTTCCATCTCCTTAAATAGCCTTCCCTACTTCCCCAAAGTTCTAGTGCACTCTCGAAGAAGCAACAGTTACCACTCAAGAGACATTCAAAATATCCCCAAGTTTTCTTACACTACGTAACACTCCAAACCATTTAGCATACAAACTGAAGTAAAATTACATAATTTAACAAACAATTACATAAATGAAACAGAAAAAGGGCACAATATGTAAAGCATAAATTTACAGAATACCTATGCTCACAATTAACAGGCTAACTGGCAACTCTGAATCGTAACAAAAAATAAGAGAAGTACTGAGAACAAATCTAGCAAATCCCTCTTCTCAACACCACTGTGAGGCTAAAAATGGTATCATTGTAGAAAACTTTTTAGAGGTAGTTGTAGTATGATTTTCGTTTGTAGTGATCCCCTACCTTTCAACTAGTTTCACGCTGTAAAGTGGGTCCACAATATTCTGCAGTGTTTCTTTTGATTCTTCAATAGATATTCTGGAATGTCAGTAGTGTTTGTTTTAACGAATTTTAATTCAACTGTTTTTTTTTCCTGGGATTGAATTCGCATCAGTTCCAACGACAGTCGAACTCTTAAATCATTAGGCTTCTTCCATCTGCCGTAGGCTTCTTCCCTCTGCCGTAAAGTTTCTTTCTAAGTAGCTAGAAGACTTTACCGTTTAGTATGGATCGACCTCTCTCTCTCTCTCTCTCTCTCTGGTTGAGATAACATTACTTAACTTTTCCGTATATTTTGGATATTTTTCTATTATTCTTTTGTCTTCACTGTATATGCCCTTACAATAAGATAAACTCCATTCCATTCGCTCTTCCATCATTAATTTTCTATTTTACTTTTTCACTTTTCAGGATAACACGAATGTATTGATAATCATAACGTTCTTTTCGAAATTGTTTTACCATATTGCGCTCAATTTTCTGTAATTTAATTCAAAATATCCTCCAGTCGTCTTTTGTTAGGTCGTCTTCCTGTCTGCTTTTGCATGAGCAGTATTAGCTTTGTATCATTCCAAACCTTTTCATTTCCAGGTTACTAAATTGATGAAGCATAAAAACTTGATTATTTTCATAGCTCTTTAATTATTACTCTTCATACCCATTCAGTTACGCATTTCGGTTGCTGGAGTTAATAGAAGATTGTAATGTAAACGTAAGATAGTTTTTAGACAGTGATAGGAGGGTTTTCTGAAGGGATTAGTAGAGAATGGGGAGGAATGAAGAAATAGAGGAAAAAGGAAAACCATTATCATCTAGTATCTAAATGATAAAGAACACTACCATTTTAAATGGCTGGCTAAATGTATTAATAAACTGGGAGGGGAGGGGAAGGAGGAATGAAAGTGGAAAGGGAGGAAAGATAACATTTCGAAAAATCAGAGAAATAAAGAAGAGACGGACTGACCATTATGAATGGATGAGAAAAGAGTGGCGATAAACAGGGAGTAGATTGTAGCACCAGTCGAGCAGGGTGGTGCGCCCAAGGTGGATGACAGGGAGAGATGGAGCTCCCGTTTCATCAGCCCTCGGGACTAGCTCCAGACCATCCGCCTTTGCCGAACTTTTTCAGTGTTTCAGTACACAGAGAGCAGGTCAGCATACACGCCAATACAAGTTCATCTAACTATCAACAGCGAACTACATGCAAATTATGCACTTCAGTTCCTATGCAAAAGTTCACGAAAAGAAAATGACATTTACTAACCAAACCTCAGAGTCCCCAGGGTGGGGGGAGGGACCATAAAAGCCCCCACCATCCGCCCCTCTCCCACTGACTACCAAGCGAGATGCCTGGAACCACTGTCTGACTCACTTTTTCATTCTGCAACATTCGCGGCCGTCCTTTAATTTGCTCTCTGTTGAGCACCATATCTCCTCCTCAAAACCTAACCTTCTCTTCCTTACTGAGACTCAGCTGTCAAAGGTGACTGATAGCAAACCCTTCTCAGTATCGTCCCACTTTCTCTACACTCACTTCAAAGCCAAAGGTGAATGTGTTTATGTATGCAACAACATATCTTGCTTTTGTGTTCTTGAACTTGAATCTTCTGCATTCTCTACTATCTGGTTTCAGCTTTCCTGTCATTTTCTGACTTAATCTGTGCTGTTTACTTATCCCCTAATTCTACTGGCTATGAAAAATTCTTCAACTATCTTACTTCTATGTTGGAACACATCCTGTCCATTTCTTTTTCTCTGAAATCTCCATTTTAGGAGATTTCAAAGTTCACCACCACCTTTGGCTCTTCTCTCCTTTTACTGATCCTGCTGCAGGGGGTCACCTTGACGTGGTGGTGGGGCTTGAAGCGTGGTTGGCGGTGCTACCTACTTTGGAGGCATGCCTACCTTTGTAGGGTTTGGCATTTGTCAGTCTCGTGGACCAAGCACCCCCTACATCACTGGTGGAGGAGGGCTGCTGGTGATGTTAGTCCATGCCCATTGCCATCTAGGGCGGGACTGTTGCCTCCCCACGTGTTTGCCGTGTGTGGCGTCCCGTAATGCTAGGAGACGGGAGTCCTGGAGGTTGGGCGATGCTGCACGCAGCGCCCTGCAGCTAGCAATACACCTCTTTGGTCTCTTATTCTGGCTAGATGGGCGGCCTGGTTGGGCCCGACTAGGTCAATCGGCTGGTCATGCGTTGGCTAGGGTCAAGTGGGCACTGGGGGGCCTGGTGGCTCCTATCGTCCTGGAGTCACTCTTGCCTAGGTCCCCTAGTGGTTACCTGCGTATATTCCTCCGCTACCCCTGGGGTCGTCAGTGGTACTGGCCCTGACATATGACCTCCCCCTGTTGGGCTCTGTGGTGGGTGGGGAGGTGGGGGAATGAAGGATTTTTGTAATGCATTATAGATTATTTACTTGTTCCTCCTCCTGCACCTTTCAACAAATTCTTAGTCATACGTGGTCCTGCTGGGGTAGACCTCCGGAAATGTGACATTTTCTGGACCCATCGAGAACTGGTCACTGCTTGTGGTGCGACCCCTAAAGTTGTTCCACAGGCTGATGGCAGTTTGTTGGTAGAGGTGTCTGACCCTTCTCAGAGTGAGACTATGCTAACTTTAGCAGAGCTTTCTGGTCAGTCATTTACATGCTCCCCCCATGCTTCATTGAATCATTCTCGTGGCGTTGTCTATGCTAAGGAATTATTGATTTATGGTGAGGCACACTTTGTTGAAGAGTTGTCTGCCCAGAATGTAATAAAGATTGAGAGGATTAAGAAGAAGATAAATGGTGACCTTGTGCCAACTCCATCCTTGATTGTGACCTTTGATTCCTTGAGCCTCCCTGCTGTTCTTAACGCTGCATTGTACCAGCACAAAGTTAGGCCATATGTCCCTATGCCTCGTAGATGTTTCCGCTGTCAGCGTTTCGGTCATATTGGCCGGACTTGTAGGTGCCTTGCACTAGGTCTTCCAGCAGTCTGTGCGTTATGTTGTTTAGACATTCATGAGGGTGTGGAATGCCCTGGCCCTGTAACTTGTGTCAATTGTGGTGGTAAGCATGCTGCTTCTTCTAAAACTTGTGATCTTTACAAAATGGAACACGAAATTTTGTCTCTCAGAGCCTCCGAGAGGCTGAGTTTTACTGAAGCTAAGACACGTATCCTGTCTATGTATGTCCACCCTGGTGTGTCCTTTGCTTCTATTCTTTCTCGGTCAAAACCTGTTGTGCACCGTCATAAAGCCCCTGCTCCACATTCTGATCCTACTGCTCGTCCCTTGTCTGATACCAGACGTCCTACTACACCTCCTTGTGGTCTCTCAGAAAGTCCAGTACCTTTGCAGTCTGCATGTCGTCTGTCGGCTGCTTCTGTACCGGCTGCTACTACTGTACCGGCTGCTACTACTGTACCACCAGCTACCGCTGTACCAGCTGCTACTCCTGTACTGGCTGCTACTCCTGTCCTGGCTGCTACTACTCTACCAACTGATACTCCTGTTCCGACTACTAATCCTGTATCAGCTGCTCCTCCTGTAACGGCTGCTGCTCCTGTACTATCTGCTTGCTCTGATACTAATGTTCAGTCTACTCCACAGTGTGCCTCTACAGTTTCTAGTGCATCCCAAAGTTCTGGCGTGGAGATGGAGACTGCATCTGCCAACCTCAAACGGGTGAGGAGTGAGGAGTCTTTGGGTGATTCCCCTCCACCTAAGGTTCAAACTTCTGTGCCACATGCGGACTCTGAGGGGGCTCTTCGCTCAGCAACCCAGGCAGTGGTGGCACCTAAGTCGGTGGGTGTTCTTGATGGTCTTTCTAAGATCCCAGTCCCTGCTTCTTGCTCAGGTGTGTCAGAGTCTGGGCCTTTGGATACTCAAAGGGCTCGGTCACCGGCTCCCTCTGATCAGTCACCCGGCAGCCAGGCCTTGGTAGATTCGGTTGGGGAAGATCTGGTTGGCCCCAAGGTGCCAGCCAGGCTTCCACGCAGGGGTGTGGCCAGAACAAGTGGGTCTTCCAGGACAGTCTCTGTGCCTCGGTCTCATTCTGACGATGGACGGGACCGGTCTCGAGGTAAGGGCCCTTCCATCCATGGAAACTCTAAATCTTCATTGTCTTCTCGTTTGGTAAGACAGAGCTCCATGCCTAGGAAGAAGGTCTTTTGCACCCTTCCCAGTGAGGTTGCTACATAGCCTTGATATTTCTCATTTCATATTTATTACTACTCACTATGGCTCAATCAGTACCAGTTTGTCTCCAATGGAATTGTAGAGGTGCCATGGCGAATTGGGAGGAATTGCAGTTATTACTCTCTGCTCTGAGCCTGTTCTGTGTCTGTCTTCAGCAGACAATGATGGGGATAGACAGTTCCCTTCTATAAGGGGGTATGAGGTCTTCCATGCATCTCCTGGCGGTCACAGAGGTGGATGTGCAATTTTGTGCCGTTCTGATGTCCCTTTTATTTCCTTTGAGATACAGTCTCCCCTTCAAGTTCTAGCACTACAGATGCACGTTGGGAGGTGCTATACCATCTGTTGTCTGTACCTTCCACCTTCCATCACTGTTATGTGTGCTGATCTGGAAACCCTTATCAGCCAACTTTCACCCCCTTTTCTTCTCCTTGGTGACCTTAATGGCCGCCATCCTTTGTGGGGTGACTCACTTTCAAATCCCCGGGGTGATCTTATTGCCTCTTTGGTTGGGGGTTTAGATTTGGTTGTCCTCAACGATGGGAGGTCGACCCATTTCCATGTTCAGACTGGCATGTACTCTGTCATTGACCTCACCATCTCCTCCTCTGATTGTGCCCTTGATTTTTCTTGGGTGGTTTTGGATAATCTGCATGGTAGTGACCATTATCCCGTGTTGGTCCAGACTACTCGCTCTGTTCCTGCAGCCCGTATGCCATGATGGTGTCTGGATAGGGCTGATTGGTCTCTCTTTGAGGAACTATGTGCATTTGCCTACAGGGTTACTGATTTTTCAACTATCAACGATGCTGAACTTTCTTTTGCTAAGACCATTTTCTCAGCAGGGGTTCATTCCATCCCACAGACTTCTGGTGTTTTTTCCCGGAGACCTGTGCCATGGTGGAATGACGATTGCTCTATAGCAAAGGGAGCTTACAAAGTGGCTGCCCGTCGGTATTTTGCCAATCGTGATGTTGTTTTCCTAAAAATCCAGTTTTGCAAAGCACGTGCTCACTACAGATGGGTCATGAAGAATGCTCGCCGAAACTCCTGGAGGTCGTATGTTTCTACAGTTACATCCTCTACTCCAATGCCTAGTGTGTGGAAAAAGGTGCGCAAGATTTCTGGTAGGTTCACGCCCCCCTCTCCACCAGTGTTGCGACTTCACGGAAACCTAGTGTCTGCACCTGATGCAGTAGCCTCCGCTTTTGCAGATCAGTTTTGCGCTGTCTCAAAAAAGGATCCTTCTAGGCCATATGCTAGCTTTCGTAGGAATCAGGAGAGGCTTGGTCTTGACTTTAGCTCTCGTGGTGGAGAGCCAAATAATTTAGACTTTAGTCTCTGAGAGCTGCGTGCTGCCCTCTCGGAGTGTGGTGACACTGCTCCTGGACCTGATGTCATTCCATACGTTATGCTACGTCATCTGCCGACTGATTCAATTCAATTCTTATTGGACCTTTTTAACAGGGTTTGGAGTGAGGGCTCTATTCCCAAGAGTTGGAAGTTGGCTGTTGTCCTTCCCATTCCAAAGCCTGGTAAGGACCATTCCCATATCTCCAACTATCGCCCTATTAGTTTGACATCATGCGTGTGCAAACTGTTTGAAAAGATGGTCAATGTCATGTTTATGTGGTTTCTGGAGAAGGGTGGTTTTCTCTCTCCTTCGCAGAGTGGCTTCCGGAAATTACGGTGCACTACCGACAACCTTATCAGACTTGAGGCATCAATCTGTGAAGCTTTTGCCTCTAAACAACATCTTGTGACAGTGTTCTTTGACCTTGAGAAGGCTTATGACACTGCCTGGCACCATGACATCCTCCAACAACTTCATGCCTTTGGTTTACGTGGTCGTCTGCCTGTGTTGCTTAGAGACTTCTTGACTGATCGTGTGTTCCGGGTCCGTGTGGGTTCCACCCTTTCTGCGCCACTGTGCCAGGAGGAAGGTGTCCCACAGAGGAGTGTCTTGAGTGTTTCTCTATTTGCGGTGGCCATCAATGATATTCTCGACACTGTGTCTACCAGGGTATCCTCATCCCTTTATGTGGATGATTTAGCTATATGGTTTTTGGGCTCCCGCATGTCTGCTATTGAGCGGCGTATGCAACTTGCCTTGGACAAGATCTCTGCCTGGGCCACTTCCAAGAGTTTTCGGTTTTCCCCTTCTAAGACTGTGGCTATGCACTTCTGTAGGATGAGAGGGGTACACCCAGACCCTGATCTCCAGCTTTGTGGCAGGAGACTCCGTTGTGTGGAAGAGACGAAATTCTTGGGCCTGACGTTTGACTGTCGTTTGACTTGGGTCTCACACTTGGCAAGTCTTAAAGCATCATGTATGAAGGCTCTCAATCTTTTGAGCATTCTGTCCCATACCTTTTGGGGTGCTGATCGGAGGATGCTCTTGCATTTGTTTCAGGTTTTTGTAGCCTCCAAGATGTCATATGGCTGCGAGATCTACTCGTCTGCCACAGAGGCCAGACTAAAAACCCTACATGCTGTCTATCATGATGGTCTTCGCCTTGCAACTGAGGCTTTTCGGTCATCTCCAATTCCCAGCTTGTTGGTGGAAGCTGGTGTGCCTCCCTTAGATCTACTGCGTCAGTCTGTTGCAGCACGGTGCTGGCTCCGAATTTGCCGCCTTCCAGACTCACTTGTCTGTAAGTGTGTGATGCAACAGTCTTGTTTTCTTGCATTATAGTAGACATCCTTGGATGCCTCGTCCGTTTGGCTATAGGGTTCGGGATATCATGGAGGAGTTTGGTTTGTTGACAGTACCTGGCAGTCCTGTTCGGATCCCGAGGGTTGCTCCTTGGATCTTGCCCAAGGTGACCTACTGCAAGTTTTTTGCAGACTCCAAGGATTCTGTTGCTCCTCAGTGTCATTTACAGTTATTTTTAGAACATTCTTCTAGTCATGGTGGATCTGTGCCTGTGTATACTGATGGCTCTAAATCCGCCTCTGGTGTAGGTTTTGGAGTGGTGTTTCCCAATTTTAGCCATGGAGGTAGTCTTCCTTTTAGCTGCCACAGTTTTTACTGCAGAGTTATCAGCTATAGTTTTAGCCCTGAAGTTGGTGTTTGTTCACTATGGCAATCATTTTACTATTTTTAGCGACTCTCAAGGGGCACTTTTGGCCCTGGACTGTTTCAACTCCTCCCATCCTATAGTGTTAGCTATTTTGGAGTGGCTGTTCCTCATTCGTCGTCGGGGGAAGAGAGTGGATTTCTGCTGGGTTCCAGCACATGTTGGTGTCATAGGTAATGAAAGGGTAGATGCACTTGCTAAGGCTGCAGTTTTACAACCTGTACGTGCTCCTTGCCCTTTACCTGCTACTGATTTATGCACTTCAGTGTTGTCTGCTGTTCGTGCTTGTTGGCAGTTACGGTGGGATAGCGTTCCTGTCAGCAAGCTAAGGGAAGTCACCAAGTTCGTCTCTCAGAGAGTTTGTTTCACAATACCTCGTAATTTAGAAACTGTTCTGGCTCGTCTTCACATTGGACATACCAAGCTCACACATGAGTTCCTCATGTGTGTTGGTGTGCAGCCATTTTGTGATGACTGTTTGGTTCCCCTTACTGTCAGGCATTTGCTGGTTGAGTGTCCCAGTTTGGGCAACTTACGTCGGAGGCTGCTATTGAGGCACCGATGGGAGGGTGGTGCTTACTGTCTCTCTTCGATAATTGGGAGAGAACCTGGTACCCATGAGGACGATTTGTTTTTATTTCTGAGGGAGGCTGGCCTCCTCCACCTTTTATGATTCCACTGTTTTTACTTTGATGTCTAGTTTTTAATATAGAGTTTTACTTTTTAATGTTGTTTATATTTCTACTGCTTATATTTTTGCTTATACAGCACCATATGCCATGCGTTTTATCAATCAATCAATCAATCAATCCTTTTACTGATCCACCTGGTGAACAAGCCTACATCTCTTCCATCGCTAATGACCTGAGGCAGCTTGTACAGCACCCTAACCATATCTTTGACCACCTTGGAGAGTACAACGTTCTTGACCTTTTCCTTACAACTAATCCTTCTGCCAACGCTGCTAATCTTTTCTCTCTGTCCGGTTCCTCTGATGACAACCTTATCACCTCAACCTGTCCTATCGCTTCAGTAAGAACTGTGGACCCTCCAAAGAAGCAGCAGCTGTGGTGCCTTGGACCTTCTGATTGGGAGGCCCTCAGGCCGCACTTCTTTGATTTTCCCTGGAATTGCTTCCATGCCTGAAAGCTATTCTCTTGGGCATAGAAGCATTCATTCCTTTTTCATATATTTGGACAAAATAATGTTGTCCACAACAAGGAGAAGGCTTAGAAAAGGCACCAGAGCCAACCCATTCCTGAATCTTATAACTTTTGTTTCTGCCCACAATCGTGCTAAGTCTGTTCGCACTGCAAAAAAAAAAAAATAATAATAATAATTCCATTCATTCTAAATCCTCTGAACTCTCCAAATTCCAGCTCCTTCTGGCACCTTGACAAAAACCTTTCTAACAACTTTACCTCATCGTCCTTTTCTCCTCTTTTCCATTTTGATGGCTCTGTAGCTGTTTTTCCTACGGGTAAAGCAGAACTCCTCACTCAGACTGTCTCCTCCAATTCCACATTTGACAGTTCCGGTGATGTTCCTCCATCATTTCCCTCCTGTAACTTCCTCGTGGCTGATATTAAAATGTCTTCATTTGATATATTTTCTGCCATCACTGGTCTCAATACTAACAAGGCATATGCACCTGAGGGGGTCCCTCCTGTTGTCCTCACGAACTGTGCTACAGTGCTTATACCCTGCTTAGGTAAACTCTTTCACCTTTTTCTATCAACTTGTGCCTTTCCTTCTTGGTGGAAGTTTGCTTTCATTCAACCTGTCCCAAAGAAGGGTGACCATTTTCAGCCCTCTAACTATTGCCCAATTGCTTTGATAACCTGTATTTCAAAAGTTTTCGAGTCTATTCTTAACAAACAAAATTAAATAATCCTTCCTATCACAACCATCTTTCTGATCGTCAGTATGGGTTCTGTCAAAGATGCTCCACTGGCAATCTTCTCGCCTACCTTTCAGACTCTTGGTCATCCTCCTTTCGGGACTTTGACAAAAGCTTTGCCATTGCACTTGACATTTCAAAAGCTTTCGATCGAGTCTGGCATAAATAATTAATTTTCAAACTCCCGTCTTACGGTTTCTATCCTTCTATCTGTGCCTTCATCTCTAGCTTCCTTTCTGGTCATTCTATAGCTGCTGCTGTAGATGGCCACCATTCTTCTTCTAGAGCTATCACTAGTGGTGTTCCTTAGGGCTCACCTATCACCAAATCTCTTCCTTTTATTTATCATCGACCTTCTGAGCTATACATCTAATGCTATCCAGTCATGCACTAATGAGTCCACCCTTCATCTTTTCATTTGCATCCCACAGAGTTCATCTCAGCAGTTACTTCAACAGACTTGGGATGAGGCTATGGCACACCTAATGTCTGACTTGGCTCATATCTCTGACTGGGGCAGAAGTAATCGTTTTGTTTTTTACCCGCCACATCCCAATCAATTTTTCACCCCTGCCCCCCCCCCCCACCAATCTTGGCAGATTTTCGAAAAAATTTATTTTGGCTAAAACCTCCGCCTTTTATAAGAAACATTGGAAAATGCCCCCCAAAGTGCTCACTGAGCTTAGAAGTGGTCTAAACAGGTGACCTTTTAAACACCAGGTACTGTATTCTCTGAAGCCACGCTGCGGATGTCACATTTTCTGTGATAGCGGTAACTATTGCAAACCACTAAGAATAGGAAGATATTTGTTCATTTAGTACAGATTTATATGTAGTACAAGAATATATTGGTTTTCACGCAATAATATAGGCGATATAAGCGTTGTTTCACTCACTGAACACATCAACATAACGCACCTTCCTTGGGGACGTTACCTTCTCATCACTTCTGCTCGTCTCTTCCTCAGGCGCCATGTAATCTTTGTCCTCCACATCATCGTCGATTGGGGAATCACTCTCGCCTTGAATTTGGTACTGTGGCACGACATGTCTTTACTGGCCAGGTCACTGATAACAGGTGAGTTGCCGAGACAATGCGTGGGGGAAGGGGGGTGGAGGTCACACCGATTAAGGCAGTGTACCCACGTGGCGGCAGGTAGAGAAGGTGTCTCGTGTATAAGTACCAAAAATCATGCACGAAATTTGAAAAATGTGCAAATGACTGACCTCGCAATTGCAAAAGTACAGATACATTGTCAGGACTGAGCATGACAAAACGTTGCAACATATCCATACGTTACCGGGAAACGGCAGGTCAATGCATTAAAAACTATGTGCTTACATCCATCAACCCAACAAAATCTTCCACAGTAGTACCCTCCAACTTTTAACAATATCCAGCTCAATCCTGGATCATCTTTAAACATACTCGGGTATTCATTCTCTCCGGATTTATCTTGGAAAGAACATATGACCTCTCTTGTAAATTTTTTTTTTCCTAGAGACTAGGTGTGCTAAGCCAACTCCGTGCCATCTTGACCTCTACACAGTTGTTGACTTTATACACGGGTTTTATTCGGCTCTGTGTAGAGTACAACTCTCATGTGTATTAAAGCTCCCCACATACAGCTCTTCTTAACAAGTAGGAATTTCTGTCTCATTAACTCTCCTCCTCTTACTGGCTTTCTTCAACCTCTGTCTCTTCACTGCACTGTTGCATCTTTTTCTCTCTTCTATCGCAACTTCAATGGTCACTGCTCCTCTGAATTGTCTGGTTGCATCCCTCCACCACTATGGTGGGCAAGTAAAGTCCGTTTAGCAAAACTCTCATCCCTTTTCTGTCCAACACTCTAATGCAATAGTTACTCCCAGTCCTTCATGTATGCAACAGTTCAGCTCTGGAACTGTCTCCCTCTGTCCGTATTGCCAATGCTGGGAACGCTACTAATAAAAAGTAGCGGCGCTCCCATTCTCGTTACTAGCTCGAAAAAGTAGTGGCGTTACTGGTTTCGCTACTTGATAAGAAATGTAGCGGCGCTCCCGCTCCCTCTACTTTGGATAACAAAAAGGTATAGACAGCCAAAAAAGTCGTGTCTTCGTTCCGAACCCCGTAAATATTCGAACAGATAAGTCGGAGCAGCAAGGATAGCTTCACAAGTCTGGCAACTGTGTCAGACCAGACGGTGATGGAGGTGAGTGGTTTGGGGTGCCATGTATTACTGTCGGGTTGAGTAACATTCTGGGTAATAGGGTTTAGTTAACTTTTATCACTATTGTCACTAAATGTCTATATAAAATATGCATAATCATGAGGGTACATGTTATCAAAGTATATTGCAGTTTCATATACATGGGTTGTCATGTCTAATTCATCTTTGATATTTGGAATACTTCAGAGGACGGAATAACGGTGGAATACGTTTCATAACAAGTGTTTGGAATTTAATGAAACGTCACCATTATGAAAATAACTTTTTGTTAGTGATAACAAGAATCTTCCCTCTATTTCCCCTCGTCCAGTATAGATAACTGAATGACTATCAAGATATGACTATAAGCTGGTGAGTGTATATCTCGGTTTCATCACCTTGCGTAACACCTGTGGCTGGGTTTCCCCATAGATATAAATAAGACTAGAAGCTGCATCGCCCATTCTTCAGTACAGCAGCGGTGCGTCTGTGCGGCCGCCATCTTGGAGCGGTCAAGCATGTAATAGTGGGGCTTCTTTTAGAGTGAATTCAGACTATGAGAATGAATGTTGTTGTGGTGGTGGTGATGGTGGTTATTGTTGTGGTGGTGATGATGGTGGATTTTGTCGTGGTGATGGTGATGGTGGTTTTTGCTGTGGTGATGGTGATGGTGGTTATTGTATTGGTAGTGGTGGTTGTTGTTGTTATGGTGGTGGTGGTGATAGTGGTTTTTGTTGTTGTGGTGGTGGTGGTGATGATGGTGACTTTTGTTGTTGTGGTGGTGATGGTGATGTGGTTTTTGTTGTTGTGATGATGATGGTAACTGTTGTGTTGATGGTCATTGTTGTGGTGGTGGTTGTTGTTGTGGTGGTGGTGATTGTTGTGGTGGTGGTGCTTGTTGTGGTGATGGTTGTTGTGGTGGTGGTTGTTGTTGTGGTGGTGGTGATTGTTGTGGTGGTGGTGCTTGTTGTGGTGATGGTTGTTGTGGTGGTGGTTGTTGTTGTGGTGGTTATAATGGTGTTTGTTGTGGTGGTGTTTGTTGTGGTGGTGGTTGTTATGGTGATGGTTGTTGTGGAGGTGGTTGTTATAGTGATGGTAGTTGTTGTGGTGGTGGTTGCTTTTGTGGTGGTTGTTGTGGTGGTTATTGTGATAGTAGTGGTTGATGTGGTGGTGGTTGTGATGATGGTGGTTGTTGTTGTTGTTGTGGTGGTGGTTGTTGTCGTAGCGATTGTTGTTGTGATGGTTGTGGTTGTTGTTGCTGGTGTGGTGGTTGTGGTGGTTGTGGTGGTGGATGTGGTTGTGGTGGTTGTGGTGGCGGTGGTTGTTGTTGTTGTGGTGGTGGTGTTGTTGTGGTGGTGGTGTTGTTGTGGTGGTGGTGTTGTTGTGGTGGTGGTGTTGTTGTGGTGGTGGTGTTGTTGTGGTGGTGGATGTTGTTTTGGTGGTGGTGTTGTTGTGGTGGTGGTGTTGTTGTGGTGGTGGTGTTGTTGTGGTGGTGGTGTTGTTGTGGTGGTGGTGTTGTTGTGGTGGTGGTGTTGTTGTGGTGGTGGTGTTGTTGTGGTGGTGGTGTTGTTGTGGTGGTGGTGTTGTTGTGGTGGTGGTGTTGTTGTGGTGGTGGTGTTGTTGTGGTGGTGGTGTTGTTGTGGTGGTGGATGTTGTTTTGGTGGTGGTGGTGGTGGTGGTTGTGTTGTGGTGGTGACTGTTGTGGTGGAAGTTGTTATGGTGGTGGTGGCGGTTGTTGCTGTTGTTGTGGTGGAGGTTGTTATGGTGGTGGTGGTGGTGGTTGTCGTTGTGGTGGTGGTGGTGGTTGTTGTTACGGTTGTTGTTGTTGTTGTTATGGTTGTTGTTGTTGTCGTTGTTGTTGTTGTTATGGTTGTTGTTGTTGTCGTTGTTGTTGTTATGGTGGTGGTGGTTGTGGTGGTGGTGGTGGTGGTTGTTGTTATGGTGGTGGTGGTGGTTGTTGTTGTTATGGTGGTGTTTGTTGTTGTTGTTACAGTGGTGGTGGTGGTTGTTGCTGTTATGGTTGTTGTTGTTGTTGTTGTTGTTGTTGTTGTTATGGTGATGGTGGTTGTTGTTATGGTGGTGGTGGTGGTTGTCGTTGTGGTGGTTGTTGTTGTTGTTGTTGTTGTTATGGTTGTTGTTGTTGTTGTTATGGTGGTGGTGGTGGTGGTTGTTGTTATGGTGGTGGTGGTGGTGGTTGTTGTTGTTATGGTGGTGTTTGTTGTTGTTGTTGTTACAGTGGTGGTGGTGGTGGTTGTTGTTGTGGTGGTGGTTGTTATGGTGGTGGTTGTTGTTGTTGCTGTGGTGGTGGTGGTAGTTTTTGTTGTTGTTGTGGTGGTGGTGGTTTTTGTTGTTGTTGTGGTGGTGGTGGTGGTGGTTGTTGTTGTGGTGGTGGTTGTTATGGTGGTGGTTGTTGTTGTTGCTGTGGTGGTGGTGGTAGTTTTTGTTGTTGTTGTGGTGGTGGTGGTTTTTGTTGTTGTTGTTATGGTGGTGGTGGTGGTTGTTGTTATGGTTGTTGTTGTTGTTGTTATGGTGGTGGTGGTGGTTGTTGCTGTTATGGTGGTGTTTGTTGTTGTTGTTACAGTGGTGGTGGTGGTGGTTGTTGTTGTGGTGGTGGTTGTTGTTGTGGTGGTGGTTGTTATGGTGGTGGTTGTTGTTGTTGCTGTGGTGGTGGTGGTAGTTTTTGTTGTTGTTGTGGTGGTGGTGGTTTTTGTTGTGGTGGTGGTGGTGGTGGTTGTTGTGGTGGTGATGGTGGTTGCTGTTGTTGTTGTGGTGGTGTTGGTGTTGGTGATGGTTGTTGTTGTTGTGGTGGTGGTGGTAGTGGTGGTGGTGGTTGTTATGGTGGTGGTGGAGGTGGTGATTTTTGTTATGGTGGTGGTGATGGTGGTGCCTGTTGTTGTGGTGGTAATAGTTGTGGTTCCTGGTTCATCTGAAACGTGAACTCGGTGGACTGCAGGTTTAAATTTCCCTGCTGCAACCATCATCCTCCTTTCGGGGGATAGAGATGCAGCTGAGGGACGTTTGCATAACTAGACAGTTGAGCCGCTCATGCTATCGGTGTCGCTCTTGATATATTCCGACGCTTTCTGCACCCAAAAGCAGCACAGTGTTGCGGCATTTCTAGGTAAATGGTGGTCAACTTTGCCAATTGTCAGGAACACGACATCGTCTGCCTCGACCGTTCCAAGATGGCGGCCGGGCAGACGCATCTCAAGTAGTGTCATGCAGCATATAGACTTATTTATATCTATGGGTTTCCCTCACCCCTTTACCAAAACACTAACCACATGTGGAATGCTATTCTCGTTAATACTGTAAAGGCACCGCATGCGTCTGCCACACCATACATGGTATATATACAATATATCCTGCCATGTTCAGTAGGTAAACATACTGTAAAAACACAGCTTTCTGTCCTTTATTGCAATGTCATGTGGACTGTTGATTCCCGATGGAGGGGGTGTGGCAAGAAAGTGAAGAGGGGGCTGGGTTGCACCTCGTCGTTTCATTTAACGTTTGGTTGGCTACACGATGTAGGCATTATTTCTGGTTGACGATACATTTCATTATTTACAGGTATTAAATCACGTGTAATAGCACCTTTACTATGCAGTGAAATGCTAGACTACACTGCCAACAACAACTACAGCACACACATCCTTCATTACCCCACCTCCACCCCCAAACCACTCACCCCCATCACCGTCTGATCTGACACAGTTGCCAAACTTCTGAAGCTATCCCTTCTGCTTCGACTTATCTATTCGAGTATTTGTGGGGTTCGGAAAGAAGACACGACTTTTTTGGCTGACTATACACGAAGAAAAGGTTAACAAAAATCTGTGATATAGCAATACACTATATACTCTCTTGATAATATTAGTCAGTCTGAGTGGTTATGTTGTGTGCCAGTAATGTCAATATACTTATACTGAAAATAAAAGAAACATCATACACATGTCGGTGTCACTTTAATGAAGCTTAGAGCTGAAGGTACAGGAAAAAGCTACCGGGTATTTACTGCATAATGTAGCAAATGTTCTTTTACATTGTTACCTAGTATACCTACTGAAAGTTAAATACTTAAATAAAAGGCAAAAAATGTGGCCTACCATTGATACATATTATACAGATTTATTATATTTTCAATGATACCTATTTAAGATATGTACGAAAACGAAACTAAAAATGAACTGGAGCTTTCTTTTAAAGGCTATTTATACAACAGCAATGTTTTTCCCACTACTTTAAACTGAAAGTAACATACTGTTATGAAATACTAACGCAGTGAGTAAGAATTAGTCTGAGAGAGTGAGGAAGAGAGCGGGAGTTAGAGACGGGGATAGTTAGAGGTGTGTGTGTGTGTGTGTGTGTGTGCGTGTGCGTGTGTGTATTCGTCGCGTGAGTAGCGAGGAGCGCGGTAACGCGTGAGTACGGCCAAAAAAGTAGTGGCGCTCTCAGTTCCGCTACTGGCTACAAAAAGTAATGGCGTTACCACCATCGCTATTAAAATAGTAGCGCCGCTACTAATAGCGGCGCTATTCTCAGCTTTGTGTATTGCTTACTGCCTATGATCTCCAGTCTATCAAACGCAGTGTGTCCAGGCATCTGGAAATTATCGGGCTCTCAGTTATCTTGTTTTTGTTTTTTCTTCGAGGAAACAATCTGCAGGCTCCTGGCCTCTGGTTTGTTCTTTTACACACACACACACACACGCACACACACACACACACACACACACACACACACACACACACACAAAATTTACAAGATGTGGTGGTGCAAAACAGTGGAATGAAATTCCTTTGATTGTAACAATGGCTGCAGTAAAATAAGTCGTGAAAAATCTTATAGACTATGAAGGTAGAAGATACTGATGAGGTATAAGGAGTAACAGTCATTAGCAGAGGGAAAGAATTAATATTTTGACGGAAAAATAGACACTTAGTCCAGAAGATTTTTAAAAATGATGTTCAGAAACGCTATAACTGTACCTGTGTGTGTGCTGTGCAGGTGGTGAAATTTAATTCAAAATTTATTGTGAAAATAATCCCATAAATTATGAAGGCAAACTGTATATGAAAAAAAATCGTGGTACGGATCGGAATGTTGTGTTTTGAATTCTTTGACAAAATTTATGTGAATACTTAAAATTATATAACTGTCACGAGTGAGTAATTATTCTGGTATGTGTAAAATTTGTGATTTGTTTTAACACAGAGTCTTTCATTTAACAGATACATCATTAAAACATTCACTCATTGCATGGTAATTAACAGTACTTTCAGTATCAGCAGGATTTGATATTTTTTATGTACAATATCTTTTTCTGTGATGGAATGTTTTGAAAAACAACTATCATAGTCATAATATGAATTATTATACAGTGGAGGTTGACCAGTAGTATTAAACAGGATTCTAAAATCAATACACTTTTTTACTGGCCATATCTTGCCACCGCTCGTCTAATTTTTGTACATTACTGGTAACTGGTTGTTCGTTGTGAAGCCTTACCTTGACAGTGATATCCCACTGCCAGACACTCCACCCACTTTGCACCCTCACCAACCACTGGAGTAGGCGCTCAACCCTGTGCCTTATATACCGGTATCCATCATGGGCACAACGCCCCAGCGCAGATCAGCTTTTTTTTCTTATTGCCGAACCCATTTTGTTATGTGAGGGAGAGATGGGGGAGAAGCAAGAGGGGAGGGAAAAGAAATAGCTAATGAAGACTAGAAGGAGGAGCAGTGGGGAAGGGGGAGGAGGCACACAGGCGGCATTTTACAGCTGGATCTGACATTAGCAACTGATTTCCTTTGTATCTTTCAATCTCAACATGATCAGTACATCATTTTAACCATTATTGAGTCAGAGTCTGGGTAATTATGCGTAGTTATTATGATGATAAATAGGATGATTTAATATAACATCATATAATGATAATGATGATGAAGATGATAATGATGATGATGGTGGTAGGATGAGACTCCCACTATCCACTCATTAGATGTAATGATACCTTTGGATAAACCAAAATTAATATTATCATGTACTCAATTATTTCATTTAAAAATTGAGAGTTAACCACAGTTATTACCAGATGGACTCACGGTGCTGTACTGGGTTTGGCACAAAAATCGGATTTCGCTCATAAAGGCTTACATGTAAAGGATGACTGTTTTTTCTTTCTCATAACACCAGTCAAGGGCGAGGTACTGGTAACTGTAGCCTTCCGTATCCGAACTCAGTAGCCTAGCCTCAAACCCCTACAGATCTAATAAGGTGATAGATTGTAAGTTATTACGATTATTTTAATTTCTAAACACTGGGTGTACACTTTGGTCCATTACAACAAAAACACCACCACCAGCAATAACGACAACGTCGTCATTAAGGTGACGCCTCATTTAGGTTACATAATTTTTCCTACTGTCATGCAGTTAGTTATCCTGCGGTAAGCCACACAGTTCATGAAAAAATTATTTTTTAGATAATCTTTTCCCTCCAGGCCATATATGCCAAGTTGAGTTCTCGTTCCTGTTGCTGGTTAACCCTGGTCTGCCTGATCAAGAAGAACCATCGACTGCAGATAAGCAACCGGCCCTAGAAGGTTTTCTCATAGGTTCCCACACCGTTGCTGTTGTGTCTGCGTCTTACTGAGACATGTGCTGCACAGTGCTCCATTATGTGTAACAAGATGTGTGGTTTTATTCTGGAAGCTGGGCATAAGTCTTTGATTCCACGCAACCCAAATCTAAGATGATAATTTAGGAGGGTTGGTTGATGTCCTGATCTAATCCTAGGTAAGTGAACTCAGTTATATCTATCTGAGGATGCTTCTAATGCTTGAACGTCATGAGGTGGGATGAGGTTATAACACTGTGATCGATCAAGTTTTTGTATGGCCCTTCGCATGAAGTGGGTATGTAAGTGTCCTTTCACTGTTAGTGCAAGAATGTCTGGAGGTGGGATATTATTGAAGAGATGTTATTAATGTTTGTGGTGTGATGATTTTTTGGTGCCTAGTTGTACTGCGTGGTTTAATTATATATTGGCAGGGGTGTTGTATGTTAGCACCGACTGCTGTATACAAGAGTATGGCTCTCATATTGAAATATTTTCTAACGCAGATTTTACTTTCAGCGTAAGTGTTCTATGGGAGTATTACTGGTTGGTGCAATCAATGCTGTTACATACAGCGTTGTTCCATATTGCTGACAAGGCGTTGTAATGGATGTTAGATAAAACTGGAATCCAAACGTAGGACATCACTGACCTAATATGTTATTTGTTGAATTAGTGGACTGTTTCCTCCTGTCGTCTAAAATTACTCCGTGTAAGTGCCTTAAGTGTGTTTAGTCTTGGGGTTCATTGCCTCTAGATGTCTTATATTTGATCTCTGAAGGTGACTGCAGTGTCATATGTCACTCTAAGGATCTTTGTTGTCGGGAATATGTGGCACAGGTATATCGTTACGTGTGATGTTAGGGGGTGTGCCTGTGTTAGTAGTTAGTCACTGGTGATGAGTATGGTGGTGGATTTGGCTGAAGCAATCGTCACCTTGTTATCTGTGATAAATGCATGAAGCGTATTATAGTTTTTTTTTTTTTTTTTTCTCACCAAACTGACCGTTTCTGAAATGTGGTGTGTAGCTGCTATGGTAATATAATCTGCATATGAGGAAATGTTTATGCGTGTCTGTAATGTGAGAATACCCTGCATGTACTGTATAGGCGGCTGAAAAGTGTAAATGAGAGAAGGAAGCCCTGGGGAACCCCTCTAGGGAAATTCCATATTAATGGTGGCTTTCTCTGCCCGATCGATAAATGGAGCTTCTTTCCTAAGGTGGGTCAGAATATCTTTTTTATTGCAAGAGTGAAACAGCGGGCATGGTATCATTCTAATGGGAATATTTGTATGTCAGTGGGCATGGTATAATTCTAATGGGACTATTTGTATGTCAGCGGGCATGGTATCATTCTAATGGGAATATTTGTATGTCAGCGGGCATGATATCATTCTAATGGGAATATTGGTATGTCTTAGTATTTCTAACCTGGTGGCATCGTCTTTATTTTCTTACAACTCACGTGAGCTTGCCATTCACTTTACGAGACGTTCCCTCATCTCTCGTGCTGAGGGGTTAAATAAAACTCCTCCCATACGACAATTTTCTGCATAGTAAAATTAGATCTTCTAGAAGTAACAGAAATATAAAGTCATGGTTTCGTCATTGCTCAAAAGTTTGCTTGTCCTTCCTTGCCAGACTCCTGCTTACCTTACTTTGCCTTGCCCAACCCTGCCGTGCTCGACTTTCCTCTACTCTTCTCAATTATTCCTTGGCCTTTCTTTGTGCCACTTGGGAGTGCTCAGCCCTGCCATGCCCATCCCTGCTGCTTACCATCCTCTCCTGCCTGATGTGTTCTGCCTTGTCCCGCCTTCTTGGTCGGTCCTATTTTGCCTACCCTGCTATGCCTTCTTTGTCTAATATTCCTGCCATTTCCTGCTTTCCTTGTGGTACTTACCCTAGACTGCCCTACCCCTGAAATGCCCTTGTCTGCTTGCCAGAACCTGTCTTACTCTTCTCCGTACTGACCTGCTCCTCCCTGCTTTGTACAGTCCAGTCTACATTTTCCTTTCCTGACTGGCTTTGCCCTAATCTACCTTAATTATCCTGCCTTTTCTGTCGTGCTCTGAACTAACCTATCCCATCCTGATCTATTTGCATATCTCTTCTTGCTGTGTTCTCTCCTTTTTGCTCTGCGATGCCCTCCTACCCTTGTCTTTATCTCTCCTCTCCAACCTTAGTTGTCCTGTCCCGTTTTTTCTAATCTAACTGCTTCTTGACCCGCCTCTGCTCATCGCGTTCTATTTATCATTCGTAGATAATGTGTGGGCACAAAACAGCTTTTGAGAACGACAGCAGGGCTGCCATAAGGCCTATACTGCTTAATTTTATTTAGGCTAGTGAGGGCAGAAGGTACATTTTTGTAGAAATTATAACGTCAGGCATAATGAAGTCAGAGGGAGGTAAGAGATGGAGGGAACGCATCAAACCTGTCCAATGTAGAACTGGAGGAGAATGCCAAGGCAATAAGTTCTGCCTTATCAACAAAAAACAGACACAGACCCTTCAGAGTGGAAAAGAAGGAAGGAGGAAGAAGTACAACTATTAGAAATGTTTTTTAGCAAGATGCCAGAAGGAGCGGGAAGAAACTGAATCAGTACGGCTAAGATCAGACTTAGGAAGAATATGTGCAGAAACATAAAACAGACGAGATTCAATGGTGGGTTAGCACGGGTACCATTTACAGTCCTCCTCCTTGTGTGATTAAACCTAGGCCTTTTTAAGTTAATCAGGATAAGAGAAAGAAGTGAATGTTCCATGACTGAGAGAATAACCATCATATTGTGAGAAGCACAGTTAGATAGCTCTTGGTTCATTTAACCAGGGAAAATGAAACAATTAGTGTCTGAGGGTCTCCCAGTCTGCAGCACCACAGTGCCACAGATACCTCTCCTTGGAAGGGTCCACAGTTCTTACTGGGGTTATAGGATAAGTTAAAGTGATAAGAGTGTGTTGACAAGAGAGAAAACGCTGACAGAAGACTAATGCAAAGAAAATGTCAGGTATGGTGAGACCATATTTTTGGAACTATTACGCTATTTCAATGTCTTATTGTTAATTCTCTTACACAGAAAATATGGTGAGACCACATTTTAGGAACTATTACGCTATTTCAATGTCTTATTGCTAATTTTCTTACACAAAAATTATTTTATCAAATCCCATGTGACTATAATTTTTTAATAAGTTAATCTCAATTCTGTCTACTTATTTAATAACTTATCCTAATATTTTTCCTAAAGGACATTTTTATGTGCACTTAGATACTATATCGCTCAGATTTCCAGCTTTCGTACGGTAATGCGAGTTCTGATATCCCACATAAGTGTAATTTTTACAAAGTTGGCTTCACCTGTTTGTACTTAATTGCATTTGGTTTTCAACGTATTTTTCTTATGGTATTTCCTGTAAGCCAAGAAACCATTTACAGCGCTGGGTGGTAACCATATAAACTAACTATACGTGCTCCCTACGTGTCAAGAAGTGGGTTGGTGGAGGGTTGGTGCTCCTCCCCATGAAACAAATAACTCGAGAGTCAAGTGGCCGCCCCTTGCAGGATTGTGTCGTCTGGCAAGATAGATAGATTGATTTCATGTAGGCTACACTAATTCTCTTACCCAGAAGATAGCTTTGACGCTCTGTGTGATTATAGTATTTACACAGCTGACTACTTATTTATACTTCCATACATGCTATTTCACTGTCATTTACAGTATTTTTCTAGTGGTTCCCACATCTCGGTAAGAATTCCTAGTGAACTTGATGTTCACTTTTTATGTGGGATGCTGGTGACTATCATCCACTCACTTGGTGTAGTGCTGCTTGCTACTTTCTAACCCTCTCTCATTCTGTATCTGTGTCTGCCCTACTCTTTTCCCATATCTATCTTCTTTCTTGTCACGTTTTATTATTATTATTTCCACATCAAGTACCTGTACACTGATTGACAAGACCATTTGGAACGGTCGGTGGTAACCATAATACCAGGTCACAGGTTGAAGTGGAGTCTGTTATGGTGTCCAATAACTGGAGACGAAAATGAAGTACCCATCAAGGAACCAAACCTCTACACATTTCCTCCCACCTCCCTGCAGCAAGGTGCTGTCAGCCGCAATGCACAATTGGTTCACTGTATGGGATGACCCTCCATGGGCATTGCTTGCCTGCAGTTGATGGGTCTACGCGGACAGAGAGACTTGTGTCGATCAGCAACAATGGCTGCAACACAGCACAGTGTTCAAAATTTCATCAACTATATGTTTAGTTACTCACTGGAATATTATATTAACACAATTTACACATTTCAAAAGTGTTGTAGATTCAGAGACACTCCCCCAAGCACACTCCAGTGTCACATGCTGCAGACATTGTAGTTACTTTTTAGAAAAAAAAGTCCTCGTCGTGTAGATCAGTGGCAGACATAGTCACCACAGTGTAAGACCAGACAGGTAAGTCGACACCCCCCTGACCAGTGTCGGTTGCACTACGTGCCCCGTACTTTTCCTGCTGTTGGTAGACATCACTGTACCAGACATCTCATTGCCTGTTGTGTCTGCCAAAGCAATTTAGCTATAGATTGTACGTCCCGGTGATGACTCAGGATGCCTGGAACCACTGTCTGACTCACTTCTTTATTTCTGCAACATTCATGGCCTTTCCTCTAACTTTTGCTCTGTTGAGCACCACCTCTCCTTGTCTAAACCTCACCTTCTTTTTCTAACTGAGACTCCGCTGTCTGAGGCAACTGATAGCAGACCCTTTTCTATATCCTCCTACTTTCTATATATTCATTTCAAAGCCAAAGGTGGCTGTTGTGTATATACATGCAACAACTTACCTTGCTGGCGTGTTCCTGAACTCGATTCTTCTGAATTCTCTACACTCTGGCTTCGGCTTTCCTGTCATTCTCTGACTAAATATATCTGCACTGTTTACTTATCTCCTAATTCTACTTACTATGAAAAAATCTTTGACGTACTTATAAAAGGTACCAGAGCCAACCCACCCCTGAATCACATCTTTTATACGTTTCTGTCCGGAATCGTGCTAAGTCTGTTCCTCACTCTGCTAAAAATAATTTCACCTGTACTAAATGCTTTCAACTCTCTAACTCGAATTCTTCCTGCTCCTTCTGGCACCTTGCCAAAAACCTTTCTAACAACTTTACCTCATCATCCTTCCCTCCTCTTTTCTTCTCTGATGGCTCTGTAGCTATTTCTTCTACTGATAAAGCAGATCTCTTCGCTCAGACTTTCTCCTCCAATTCCACCTTAGACGATTCCGGTGCTGTTCATCACTTCCCCGCTGTGACGTCCTCATGGCTGACATTAAAATTTCTTCAGCTGATGTATTTTCTGCCATCACTGGCCTCAGTACTAATAATGCATATGGGCCTGATGGAGTCCCTCCTGTTGTTCTCAAGAACTGTGCTTCTGTGCTTACACCCTGCCTAGGTAAAGTCTTTCGCCTTTGTCTATCAACTTGTACCTTTCCTTCTTGCTGGAAGTTTGCTTTCATTCAGCCAGTCCCAAAGAAGGGACTTTAACATCCTGTATCTCAAAAGTTTTCGAGTCTATTCTTAATAGAAAAATTTTAAAGCATCTTTCCTATCACAACCTTCTTTCTGATCGTCAGTATGGGTTCCGTCAGGGACGTTCCACTGGCGATCTTCTCACCTACCTTTCAGACTCCTGGTCATCCTCCTTTCGGGACTTTGGCGAAAGCTTTGTCATTGCACTTGACATCTCAAAGGCTTTCGATCGAGTCTGGCATAACTCTTTAATTTCCAAACTGCCCTATTATGGTTTCTATCCTTCCATCTTTGCCTTCATATCTAGCTTCCTTTCTGATCATTCTATAGCTGCTGTTGTAGGCGGCCATCGTTCTTCTCCTAGATATTTAAACAGTTGTGTTTCTCAGTGCTCTTTTCCTATCACCAACTCTCTTCTTTTATTCATCAGTGACCTTCTATGCTGTACATTTAACCCTATCCACTCATATGCTGATGACTCCACCCTCCACCTTTCCACTTGATTCCCACAACGTCCATCTTAGCAGTTACTTCAACAAACAAGGGATGAGGCTATGGCACACCTAATGTCTGACTTGGCTCGTATCTCTGACTGGGGTAAAAATAATCTGGTTGTTTTTAATGCATCAAAGACTCAATTTTTGCACCTATCAACCCGACAAAATCTTCAACAGGTATACCCATCATCCTTGAACAAGCTTGGGGTTTCATTTACTCGGGACCTATCTTGGAAAGATCATATTACATCTCTTGTAAAATCTGCTTCCAAGAGATAAAGTGTGCTTACCCCTGCACAGTTGTTGACTCTATACAGGGGTTTTATCCGCCCCTGTGTGGAGTACAACTCTCATGTGTGGGGAGGCTCCCCACATACAGCTCTTCTCAATAGGATGGAGTCAAAGGCTTTTCGTCTCATTAACTCTCCTCCTCTTACTGACTCCCTTCAACTTCTGTCTCTTCGTTGCACTGTTGCATTTTTATCTCTTTTCTATTGCTACATCAATGGTCACTGCTCCTCTGAACTGTCTGCATGCATTCCTCCACCTCTACAACAGGTGCGTAGCACCCGTCTAGCAGCAAACTCTCATCCCTTTTCTGTCCAGCTCTCTAATGCAAGAGTTAACCGTTCCTCCCAGTCCTTCATTTATGCAACAGGTCAACTCTGGAACTGTCTCCCTCTGTCTGTATTTCCTGCTTCCTATGATCTCCAGTCTTTCAAACGCAGTGTGTCCAGGCATCTCGAAATGATCGGATCTTGAATTTGGCTCTCTCTTGTATTGGTATTCTCTTGAAAGTAAAAGTTTTGCGGGCTCGTTGCCTTTGGTTCGTTCTTCCTCAAATAAAAAAAAAAAAAAAACTTAGCTCTGTGATGTTGATCAGGTGAAGGAAGAGTATCAGGGCAGTTTTTCTGACACACTCAGACACTACCAATCTGCATGTCAATCATGCTGATCAAATTCATGTTGTAGGTGGAGCTGATGCCTACATCAGTCTTAACCCCTTAGCTCCCAGAGTTCCTGTGGAAGGGATTTTGTTGAATGGATGCTAGGTGTATCGACCTCCGCTTGTCAGCTCATAGTCGCAAAGCTCATAGGTTCCTAACCCGGGGTTCCCTTCTTAATAATATTTTGAAAATGCACAGTTCCATCTTATATTGAGGATGCTGGGAGCAAAGGGATTAAAGA
The DNA here is from genome assembly GCF_032717465.1 of Coenobita brevimanus. NCBI lineage: Eukaryota > Metazoa > Arthropoda > Malacostraca > Decapoda > Coenobitidae > Coenobita > Coenobita brevimanus. The sequence goes on along the minus strand of NC_137003.1, from coordinate 16,402,229 downwards.
AACTGATAGATTTGTCACTGTTTAAAGAAACTGATGGATTTGTCAGCATTTAATGATGCACTTGTCTGTGACTCTCATGATTCAGATGACCTTGTTGCTAGGTGCCATGTCACCAGAGTGGGCAGTGGTCGCTATCATATCACCACACTTGTCCATCCACTCCAGTGTCAGCATTTCCTTCGTCATGAAATGCTGAACCTGTCCCTTACAGTGATGGGAGAAATGGGTCACACAGCTCCTCGTGTTACACACTGTACCCTAGGATACTGGGCCATGATGATGCACTTACAGGCACAGATGCAATATTTTATGGACAGAAATGTTCATGTCAGTGGCAGTGTACATGATCATGTCGAACATATAGGCTGTGGCAAGGCTACACATTACAGAATATTTATTCAAGACCTTTGTTATAATGATTGGACTAGAATTGTGCCCACCTTTCTTGGACTGATTTCTTGTATTTAACCCCCACTGTGCCCAGTACCTCATATGAGGCGATATGAGGGCCACCACTGACCACACTGATCACCTCATATGAGGCAATGGGTCTCTGCACCAAAATTTCAAGCACAAGGAACTGTCAGTGGTTTCCATGGGAACCCTGACTCTCCCTCTATGCCATCAAACTGTTGTCAAACCCTGCCACACTGCAGCTGCCAAATACCGCATATTTAGTTACTCAGGTATGCAAGCCACCCCTGGTCATGCTGATGGTCTCATCTGAGGCAATGGGTCTCTGCGCCATAATTTCAAGCATAAGGATGATTGATTAAATGATTGATTGATTGAATGATTGATTGACGGAACACATGGCACCGCAAGAACAAGGTCATATGGTGCCGTATAAGCAAAAATATAAGCAGCAAAAACATAAAAACATTAAAAGGCAAAACTACATATTAAAAACTAGACATCAAAGTAAAAACAATGGAATCATAAAAGGTGAAGGAGGCCAGCCTCCTTCAGAAATAAAAACACATCGTCCTCAGCGGTACCAGGCTCTCCCCCAAGCATCAAAGAGGGACAGTAAACACCACCCTCCCCTCGGTGCCTCCATAGCAGCCTCCGACATAAGTCGCCCAAACTGGGACACTCAACCAGCAAGTGCCTGACAGTAAGGGGAACCAAACAGTCATCACAGAATGGCTGCACGCCTCCACACATGAGGAACTCATGTGTGAGCTTGGTGCGTCCAATGCAAAGGCGAGCCAGAACAGTCTCTAACTTACGAGCCATTGTAAAACAAACTCTCTGAGAAACGAACTTCATGACTTCCTTTAACTTGCTGAGAGGAACGCTATCCCACCTCAATTGCCAACAAGCACGAACAGCAGATAATAGTGGAGGGCGTAAATCAGTGGCAGGTAGATGACAAGGAGCATGTACAGGTTGCAAAGCTGTAGCCTTAGCCAGTGCATTTACCCTTTCATTACCTATGACACCAACATGTGAGGGAACCCAGCAGAAATCCACTCTCTTCCCCCGACGACGAATGAGGAACAGCCATTCCAGAATAGCTAAAACTATAGGATGGGAAGAGTTAAAAGAGTCCAGGGTCGAAAGCACTCCTTGAAAATCACTAAAAATTGCTAGGGTGAACAAACACCAACTTCAGGGCTAAAACGATAGCTGAAACTCTGCAGTAAAAACTGAGGAAGCCAAAGGAAGACTACCTCCATGGCTAAAATTAGGGAACACCACTCCAAAACCAACACCAGAGGTGGATTTAGAGCCAACATTATACACAGGCACAGAACCGCCATGAGTAGAAGAATGTTCTAAAAATAACTGTAAAAGACACTGAGGAGTGACAGAATCCTTTGAGCCTGCAAGAAACCTGCAGAAATTTACCTTGAGTATGGCACAACTCTTGGGATCTAAAGGGGACTGCCAGGTACTGCTGACAAACCAAACTCCTCCATGATATCCCAAACCCTATAACCAAATGGACGAGGCATGCGAGGGTGTCTAGTATAATATAAAAAATAGGATTGTTGCATCACACACTCACAGACAAGTGAGTCTGGATGGCGACGAATCCGGAGCCAGCACCGTGCTGCAACAGATTGACGCAGTAGATCTAAGGGAGGCAAACCAGCTTCTACCAATAAGCTGGGAATCGAAGATGACCGAAAAGCTCCAGTTGCAAGGCGAAGACCAGCATGATAGACAGCATCTAGAGTTTTTAGTCTGGACTCTGTGGCAGAGGAGTAGACCTCACAGCCATATGACAGCTTGGAGGTTACAAAAACCTGAAGTAATGCAAGAGTGTCCTCTGATCTGCACCCCACGATGTATGGGACAGAACCCTCAAAAGATTGACAGCCTCCATACATGATGCTTTAAGATTTGCCAAATGTGAAACCTAAGTCAAACGATGGTCAAACATCAGGCCCAAGAATTTTGTCTCTGCCACACAATGGAGTTTCCTGCCACAAAGCTGGAGATCAGGGTCCGGGTGTACCCCTCTCATCCTACAGAAGTGCATAGCCATAGTCTTAGAAGGGGAAAACGAAAAACCCTTGGAGGTGGCCCAGGCAGAAATCTTGTCCAAAGCAAGTTGCATATGCCACTCAATAGCAGGTATGCGGGAGCCAGAAAACCATATAGCTAAATCATGCACATAAAGGAATGAGGGTACCCCAGCAGGCACAGTGTCAAGAATACCATTAATGGCCACCGCAAACAGAGAAACACTTAAGACACTTCCCTATGGGACACCTTACTCCTGGCATAGTGGCGCAAAGAGGGTAGAACCCACACGGACTCGAAACACACGATCAGTCAAGAAGTCTCCAAGCAACATAGGCAGGCGACCACCTAAACCAAAGGCATGAAGTTGTTGCAGGATGCCATGGCGCCAGGCAGTATAATAAGCCTTCTCAAGATCAAAGAACACAGCCACAAGATGCTGTTTAGAGGCAAAAGCTTCACAGATAGATGCTTCGAGAATGATAAGGTTGTCTGAAGTACACCGTAATTTACGAAAGCCACTCTGCGAAGGAGAGAGATAGCAACCTTTCTCTAGAATCCACACAAGCCTGACATTGACCATTTTTTGAAATAGACTGCACAAACATGATGATCAAGTGATAGGGCAATAGTTCGGGACATGGGAGCGGTCCTTACCCGGCTTGGAAATGAGGAGGACAATACATAACTTGTAACTCTTGGGAAGAAAGGCATCACTCCATACCCTGTTAAAAAGGTCCAATAAAAACTGTATTGATTTAGTTGGCAGATGATGGAGCAGAGCATATGGAATGTCATCATGCCCAGGAGCAGTGTCACCACACTCTGAGAGGGCAGCATGCAGCTCACAGAGGATGAACTCTAAATTATATGGCTCTTCGCCACGAGAGTGAAAGTCAAGACCCAGCCTCTTCTGATTTCTACGAAAGCTAGCATATGGCTTAAAAGGATCCTTTTTTGAGACAGCACAAAACTGATTTGCAAGAGCAGAGGCTACTGCATCTGGTGCAGATACAAGATTTCCATGAAATCGCAACACTGGTGGGGAGGGAGGGGAGAACCTACCAGAAATCTTGTGTATCTTTTTCCACACCATAGGCATTGGAGTAGAGGATATAACTGTAGAAACATACGACCTCCACAAGTTACAGCGAGCATTCTTCATGACCCATCGATAGTGAGCACGTGCTTTGCGAAAGTGGATTTTTAGAAAAACATCATGGTTGGCAAAATACTGAAGGGCAGCCACTTTGTAAGCTCCTTTTGCTATAGAGCAGTCATCATTCCACCATGACACAGGTCTCCAGGAAAAAACACCATAAATCCCTGCTGACAAAATAGTCAGAGTAAAATAATGTACGGCATCATCAATAGTTGAAAAATCAGTAACCTTGAAAGCATATACACATAGTTTCTCAAAGAGAGACCAATCAGCCCTTTCCAAACGCCAGCGTGGCATACGGACTGCAGGAACAGAGTGAGTAGTCTGGACCAACATAGGATAATGGTCACTACCATGCAAATCATCCAAAACCTCCCAAGAAAAATCAAGTGCACAATCAGAGGAGGAGATGGTAAGGTCAATGACAGAATATGTCAGTCTGAACATGAAAATGGGTCGGCCTCCCATCGTTTAGGACAACCAAATCTAAATCCCCAACCAAAGAAGCAAGATCATCTTGGGAATTGGAAAATAAGTCACCCCACAAAAAATGGCATCCATTAAGGTCACCAAGGAGTAGAAAAGGAAGTGGAAGTTGACTGATAAGGGTTTCCAGATGATCACACATAACAGAAATGGAAAGTGGAAGGTACAGACAACAGATGGTATAGCACCTCCCAACGTGCATCTGTACTGCTAGAACTTGAAGGGGAGACTGTAATGCAGAGGAAATAAAGGGGACATCAGATCGGCACAAAATGGCACATCCACCACTGTGACCACCAGGAGGAAATGCATGGAAGACCTCATACCCCCTGATAGAAGGAAATGGTCTATCCCCCACCAATGTCTCCTGGAGACAGACACATAGTGGGCTCAAAGCAGCAATAACTGCAATTCCTCCCAATTTGCCATGACACCTCTACAATTCCACTGAAGACAAATTGGTACTGATTGAGCCATATTGATTAGTGTTAAATAATATGAATTGAGAAACACCAAGGCTATGTAGCAACCTCATTGGGAAGGGTATGAAAGCCCTTCTTCCCAGGTATGGAGCTCTGTCTCACCAACCAAAACAATAAGGATTTAGAGTTTCCATGGGTGGAAGGACCTTTACCCTGAGACACGTCCCGCCCATCGTCAGGATGAGCCAGAAGCACAGAGAACTTCCTGGAAGATTCACTCGCCCCGTTCGCACGCCCACGTGGGGGTCCGGCTGGCACCTTGGGGTCAACCAAATTCTCCCCGACCGAATCAATCAGAGGTTGGCTGCTGGGTGCCGGATCAGAGGGAACAAGCGACTAAGGCTTTTGAATATCTAAAGACCCAGACCCGGCCACACCTAAGCAAGAGGCAGGGACTGGAATCCTAGATAGCCCATCACGAACACCGACCGACTTAGACGCTACCACTGGCTGGGTTGTCGAGCGTAAAGCCCCCTCAGAATCCTTATGCAGTACAAAAGTTTGAACCTTAGAAGGAGGGGAGTCACCCAAAAACTCCTCACTCCCCACCTGTTTGAGGTTTGCGAATGTAACCTCAATCTCTACACCAAATCTCGAAACACTAGAAATTGTAGAGGCACACTGTAAAGAAAACTGAACATCAGTAAAAGAGTGAGCAGATAGTACAAGGGCAGCAGTTGGTGTGGGAGTAGCAGCCGATACAGGAGTGTCAGCCGGTACAGTAGTAGCAGCTGACACAGGAGTAGCAGCTTGTACAGGAGCACCAGCTGGATGAGATGCAGACTGCAAAAGTACTGGAATCCTTGGGAGACCTCGAGGAGAAGTAGTACATGTATCTGATAAGGGACGAGGAGGATGGAGCACGGGCTCCGTGACGGCACACAGCAGGCTTTGACCTAGAAAGAATAGAAGCAGAGGACACACCTGGGCAGACATACATAGACATGACACGGTCCTTAGTTTCGGTAAAACTCAGCCTCTCTATGGCTCTGAGAGACAGATTTTCATGTTCCATTTTGTAATGATCACAAGATTTAGAAGAAGCAGCATGCTCACCACCACAACTGACACAAGATACAGGACCAGGGCATTCCATACCCTCGTGAACATCTAAACCACACGACACACAGACTGCTGGAAGACCCAGGGCAAGGCGCCTACAAGTTTGACCAATATTACCCAAGCGCTGACAGTGGAAGCATTTACGAGGCATAGGGACATGGGGCCTAACTCTGTACTGGTTCCATGCAGCATTAAGAACAGCAGGGAGGCTCAATGAATCGAAAGTCACAATCAAGGATGGAGTTGGCACAAGATCACCATTCATCTTCATTTTAATCCTCTCAACCTTTCTCACATTCTGGGCTGACAACTCTTCAACAAGGCGTGCCTCATCGTAAATCAGCAATTCCTTAGCATACACAATGCCACGAGAATAATTCAATGAAGCAAGGAGGGAACATATAACAGACTGACCGGAAAGCATTGACAGAGATAGAATGGCTGCACTCTGAGAAGGGTCAGGAACCTCCACCAACAAACTGCCATCAGCCTGTGGAGCCACTTCAAGGGTGGCACCACAAGCAGCAAGAAGTTCGTGATGTGTGCAAAAAATATCACACCTTTGGAGGTCCACCCCAGAAGGGCCACGAACAACTATGAACTAGACAAAAGGCGCAGGAGGAGGAACCAAAAAATTATCTGAATCTCGCTCATGGGGGCCCTGAGGACCGGGTACACTTCTTGTCCCCCGCCTGCGACCCTTGATACGGGAGCCACTGGACTGGGGAGGCAAGGCAGGGGAGGCCGAATCACATGTGGAGCCACGTGGAACCTGGAAGGGTTCCAGAGTGGCTATAAGTGAAGGTTGAGAAGATGCACTTAGGTCTGGGAGAGAGGCAGGTCGGGGCACATTATTTGTATCCATAATAATAAACACAAAAACTTCATTCCCCCACCCCCCCACCCACCACGGAGCCCAACAAGGGGAGGCCATATGCCACAGGCGACCTCAGGAGTAGCAGGGGAGTATACGCAGGTAACCACCGGTGGACATGGGCTAGGGTAACCTCAGGACGATTGGAGCCACCATGTCCCCCAGTGACCATTTGACCCTAGCCAACACATGACCAGCCGATTGACCTGGTCGGGCCCAACCAGGCCGCCCATCTAGCCAGAATAAGGGACCAAGGAGGTGTATTACTAGCTGCAGGGTGCATCCTGCAGCATTGCTCAACCCCCAGGACTCCCATCTCCCAGTATTACGGGACACCATACAAAGCCAACACGTGGGGAGGCAACAGTCCCGCCCTAGATGGCAAGTGGGCAGGGACTAACATCACCAGCAGGCCTCCTCCACCAGTGATGTAGGTGGTGCTTGGTCCACACTGAAGACAAATATCTAACCCTACAAAGGTAGGCATGCCTCCCAAGTAGGTGGCACCGCCAGCCACGCTTCAAGCCCTGCCACCGCGTCAAGGTGACCCCCCCCCCCAAGCACAAGGAAGTGCCAATGGTTTCCATGGGAACATTACGTCTCCTTTATGCCACTAGGAGCTGTTGCCAAGCCCTACCACACCGCAGTTGCCAAATACTGCATATTTAGTGATTCAGTTCTCGTTTGTAGCCCAGCAATGGCAGATTCACACCCGTCTATCTCCCAAGGTGCTGGTGAATTATCACAGCCCTCACACCCATCGAAGAGGTGTTAATTACAAAAAGACGGGTGTGATAAAAAGTTCGAGCTCAGAAACACTTGATCTGATGAAGAAAAAAAAATCAACTCAATATTTAAAAAAAAAGTCCTAAAACAACGACTCAGAGAAGGTAATCAGGTTGATAAGAATTAGGATGGTGGGGGTTAAGGAGCTTTTCTCTGGCTGATTAAATAGCGATTATGTTGTATTTGGTTGGCCCATAGATGGTTTTTATGGACTTGCAGAACCCATGTCGGTCATTATTACCAGCCAACGCCTTTGTCGGCGAGGTATGAGCGAGGCCATTTAAATCCAAAAGCATTGAAATGTCGCCTTACACCCAAGAAGGGATGCCTAAGAGTATATTGATGGCCATCTACTCTACCAAGTTTCATGCCTTTACGACAAACTATCTTGCCTGTGTGCCTCTCTTTTGATGTTTTTTCTGGACATGCTGCACTTGGTGCGTAAATCACGTGCCACGTGCACCGCCGGTGTGTAATGAAATCTGTCAAAAACAAACCTTATAGAATGGCACTATCATATGGTTCAAACCACGAAGAAAAGGTTAACAAAAATCTGTGATACAGCAATACACTATATACTCTCTTGATAATATTATTAGTCAGTCTGAGTGGTTATGTTGTGTACTCAGTAATGTCAATATACTTATACTGAAAATAAAAGAAACATCATACACATGTCGGTGTCACTTTAATGAAGCTATAAGAGCTGAAGGTACAGGGAAAAAGCTACCGGGTATTTACTGCATAATGTAGCAAATGTTCTTTTACATTTGTTACCTAAGTATGCCTACTGAAAAGTAAAATATTTAAATAAAAGGCACAAAAATGTGGCCTACCATTGATACATATTATACAGATTTATTATATTTTCAATGATACCTTATTTAAAGATATGCGTACTGGAAAACGAAACTAAAAATGAACTGGAGCTTTCTTTTAAAGGCTATTTATACAATAGTAATGTTTTTTCCACTACTTTAAACTGAAAGTAACATACTGTTACGAAATTCTAACGCAGTGAGTAAGAATTAGTCTGAGAGAGTGAGGAAGAGAGTGGGAGTTAGAGACGGGGATAGTTAGAGGTGTGTGTGTGTGTGTGTGTGTGTGTGTGTGTGTGTATTCGTCGCGTGAGTAGCGAGGAGCGCGGTAACGCGTGAGTACGGCCAAAAAAGTAGCGGCGGTCTCAGTTCCGCTACTGGCTATAAAAAGTAATGGCGTTACCACCATCGCTATTAAAATAGTAGCGGCGTTATTCTTAGCTTTGTGTATTGCTTACTGCCTATGATCTCCAGTCTTTCAAAAGCAGTGTGTCCAGGCATCTGGAAATTATCGGGCTCTCAGTTATCTTGTTTTTATTTTTTCTTCAAGGGAACAATTTGCAGGCTCCTGGCCTCTGGTTTGTTGTTTTACACACACACACACACACACGGAGTCAAGGAGGACAGACGTGAGTCGAAAGCGCTCCATACCGAGCCAGCACGGCCAGTGGCATTACCTAAATTAGTATCTTTATATGAATCAACCTCTGTACCAGGTTAGACTTTAACATGATTTTTTATTATTAAAAAAATAATAATAAGTTTAAACTAGACTTGTTCAAACAGAAAAGAGAACCGAGTGGCGAAAGAATGCTCTCAGTCAGCTGAGGTTTGTTTAGACTACAACTGCCCCAGGGAATGTACAGTAAGTACTCTGTGCTTTTAGTATTTCAAAATGGACACATACTTCAGTAAAGCAAATTTGGAAAAGAAAAGGGATAAAGGTGCAGGAAAGTTAGATGATGATTTCTACCAAGAACTTGTTAAGTGCAAACTCACAATAGACTGGTTAAACGTGTTCACAAACTGGAGATGGCTGTCAAAAATGAAATTGATGAAATAAAGAAGCAGATGCTCTTGCAAAAGGAAGAAATAGAAAAACTAGGAAGGGAGGCCAACAAGAAAGACACAACCATTAGTGAACTAATAGTGGAATTGAGTACACTTAGGAAGAAAATGAGTGAAATGGCAAATACAGTAGTCAATCACGAGAGTATTATGGAAGAGTTCAAAAATGATGCAGAGACAATTAGGCAAGTAAGCAGTCTGATAGACCAGAGCAGTGATATTGAGGAGAAGATAACACAGGTGAATGAAGCTTTGCAAAGCTACAATAATGATGTGGAAACCATGTATGCTGAAATGGTGAAAGTAAAGAAAGACTCAGAAACAAGGGTAGAGGAAAAAAGCATTAAAAAGGAAGTGAAAAGAATAATCCAAAACAACTCAAAGTTAGTCAGAGATTCAGTAGATATCAACAAATCTATAGTAATCACTGGTATAGAAGAGGAAGAAGTAAAAAACAAGATTACAAGAGACAAAAAGGAGATGGCAAATGTAAGGAGCTTACTGAAAGTAGTATCAGAGGAAATCTGTAGTAAAGATATAGAGGAACACAAAAAGTTTGGGAAATACGAGAAAAGGAAGACAAGACCTTTAAAGGTAACTTTCCAGAGTGTAAACACTGTGGAGGAGATACTAAAAAAGGCAAAGGATTTTATGGAAAAAGAGGAGTTCAAAAATGTATGGATAAAAAGATGCCTAACACAAGAGGAACTGGAATTACTGAAAGAGAAGAGGGAGGAAGCAAAAACAAAAAATGAGGGAAGATCAGAAGAGAAGAACACATTTTTTTTTTTTTTTACAAAGTAATAGGATTGCAGGTACGAAAGTGGTACACAAACAGGAGGGAATAAAAAGGAGGAAGGTAGTAGAACCATGTCATGACAAGTATATAAACAAGATGATAAAGTTGATGTACTCAAATGTGGATGGAATGGTATCTAAATTACTAGAGATGAATGATTATGTCAGAGAAAATGAACCACATATAATATGCCTAA